>NW_028252032.1:0-167325 GCF_964263255.1 Lissotriton vulgaris | reverse complement strand
CATTATGAGCAATAAGGCCTACTTAGAGATGATGTAAGAAATGGTAAAGGACGTTTTTGTCGTGTATCAAGAGGGAGAGAGAGGACCAGATAGCTAGCCCGTATCCCCGTATTATATATAATTTAATCAAAAAGAGGCTAGCTGAGGTGAGGGGGAAGGGGGTTGTTTAAACAGTATTTTAGTTTAAAGTTATACGTGACTCAGTTTTGTTTTGTCAGACGGTTGTGGCACCTGGTAGGTGTGCTCATGAAGCCCTCACCCACCAACCTAGTTGGTGGCATGCTTCATCATCGGGCCCACCCAGTGACACCTAACGTGTCCCGGGTGTGCTACGACGCCTGGAGACAGCGGAGCAGGTATATCACTGTGTGTGCGGTGAAGAATGTTTTGAATGTGAGTTTAAAACGGCTTGGCGGGGGTCCCAGTACCCGAAGGTAGGACAGACTTTAATACCTGGGCCTCCGTCAGCGGTTAAAAATAAGGCAGGTGGACGTTAGAGGCGAGTTACGACCTCCCACGTCCTTGGTACGTCAACATGTTTCAGCCAGTGCCTTATGGATATGCTGGCTTTCTTCAGGACGATTAAAGAGTGTGTGTGATTAAAACTAGTGGACGTGTGATACAGACTATGTGTCTACACGCCCCAGAGCTTGCTGTGGACCTGTAGTGCCTTCATCGCAGAACCGGTTCTGCGAAGAAGGCACTACAGGTCCACAGCAAGCTCTGGTCAGTAATCCTGATCAACTACTTTGCCTCTTCAATAACCTTGAAGAACAAATCCTTAAAACTAGCGTGGTCTTGAGAAGGGAATCCCCCCTCTCACACATAGATACACTTTAGGGCGTGTAGACACTTAGGGGTCGATTAGGATCGCGGACGGAAACGTGTTCCGTCCGCCGAGGAAGGTGGCAAGATACTCCGGACCTGCCCGCCGAAAAACCGCAATAGCGATTAGGATCAAATGTGATAGAAACGCCGATCGCGGCGGACGGAGCACAACAATCTCCGTCCGCGGCGGTCGAAGTACACCTGAGGCCGCGGCAGGCAGACGGAACCTAAAAAACACCGACCGCCGCATACCCACATGACCAGGAGAACAACAACCTCCCCCGCGATACCTGTGTAGTGTCCGTGTCCGCAATTTGGATAACTCCGCAAGTACCCCGGTAGCCACTGCGATCCACATCCGCGGCGGTACCAATGCTAGGAGAAACCGTGCACCACAGCGGAAGTCCAACATCCCTACAGTCAAACCAATGGCATACATAGCGACAGAATTCATCACCAAACACAGGAAAATGAACGACCACCCACCTGACACATCTAAACCAAACACAAGACACAATGACCCACCCCCAAGAACTGCATAAACCACACCTGCCAACACACCCACCTATCACCTGACTGCCAATCAACATTCACACAGGGCCAACACACAGACTATAAATTAACTCCCACCCACTCCAGAAATCCTCTGCATCACAGCATAGCTGCTAGCAGGAGACAACACTTAGCCAACAGCATAAAATATAAATCATACACATAACCCACACCCAAACACACCTTGTACTCAAAGACCCACCACACCATACCCAAACACCACACACAAGCACCTCCTAATTCACACAAACACACACCCGAGCACCATGGCACCCAAGAAAAATCCGAAATTCACGACACCGAGCTCAGGGTAATGGTCGATGAGATTATTCGTGTTGAACCCCACATCTTTGGATCCCTAGTTCAGCAGACCAGCATAGCTAGGAAGAACAGCCTATGGGACCGGATCGTCACCAGGGTCAATGCCTCCGGGACCGTCCCGAGGATGAAGCAGGAAATCCAGAGGCGGTGGCACGACCTCAAGACCCGGGTGTAGTCCATCAGAGCCAAGAACTTCCTCCGGGCCAACCACACAGGCGGTGGAACCCCCCCCGGAGCCCCTACCGTACACCGAGTGGGAGGAGAAGGTGCTGAACATCCTGCACCCTGAGACCCTCGATGGACTTGATGAGGGAGAAGAGGCTGGTAAGTACCAACCAAGCACCACAAACACAACAACACGGTGTGTCTCACACAACTCTGAAGACACATCTCCCAGACCCCAGCCATGCATGCAGTCCACATACTCACCAACGTCTAAACCACTCCTACAGGCCCCCATGTCCATAGAGAGGGTGGTGGTGGTGGGTGGGGTGTGTGAGGGGACGGAACTACAACTCCCCACAGGCCCCCATGTCCATAGAGAGGGTGGTGGTGGTGGGAGGGTGTGTGAGGGGTCACTAGTCCAACTCCCAACAGGCCCCCATGTGCATCGAGAGGGTAGTGGTGGTGGGTGGGGTGTGTGAGGGGACGGAACTACAACTCCCAACAGGCCCCCATGTCCAAAGAGAGGGTGGTGGTGGTGGGTGGGGTGTGTGAGGGGACGGAACTACAACTCCCAACAGGCCCCCATGTCCATAGAGAGGGTGGTGGTGGTGGGTGGGGTGTGTGAGGGGACGGAACTACAACTCCCCACAGGCCCCCATGTCCATAGAGAGGGTGGTGGTGGTGGGTGGGGTGTGTGAGGGGTCACTAGTCGAACTCCCAACAGGCCCCCATGTCCATAGAGAGGGTGGTGGTGGTGGGTGGGGTGTGTGAGGGGACGGAACTACAACTCCCAACAGGCCCCCATGTCCATAGAGAGGGTGGTGGTGGTGGGTGGGGTGTGTGAGGGGACGGAACTACAACTCCCAACAGGCCCCCATGTCCATAGAGAGGGTGGTGGTGGTGGGTGGGGTGTGTGAGGGGACGGAACTACAACTCCCCACAGGCCCCCATGTCCATAGAGAGGGTGGTGGTGGTGGGTGGGGTGTTTGAGGGGTCACTAGTCCAACTCCCAACAGGCCCCCATGTCCATAGAGAGGGTGGTGGTGGTGGGTGGGGTGTGTGAGGGGTCACTAGTCCAACTCCCAACAGGCCCCCATGTCCATAGAGAGGGTGGTGGTGGTGGGTGGGGTGTGTGAGGGGACGGAACTACAACTCCCAACAGGCCCCCATGTCCATAGAGAGGGTGGTGGTGGTGGGTGGGGTGTGTGAGGGGACGGAACCACAACTCCCAACAGGCCCCCATGTCCATAGAGAGGGTGGTGGTGGTGGGTGGGGTGTGTGAGGGGTCACTAGTCCAACTCCCAACAGGCCCCCATGTCCATAGAGAGGGTGGTGGTGGTGGGTGGGGTGTGTGAGGGGACGGAACTACAACTCCCCACAGGCCCCCATGTCCATAGAGAGGGTGGTGGTGGTGGGTGGGGTGTGTGAGGGGTCACTAGTCCAACTCCCAACAGGCCCCCATGTCCATAGAGAGGGTGGTGGTGGTGGGTGGGGTGTGTGAGGGGACGGAACTACAACTCCCAACAGGCCCCCATGTCCATAGAGAGGGTGGTGGTGGTGGGTGGGGTGTGTGAGGGGACGAAACTACAACCCCCAACAGGCCCCCATGTCCATAGAGAGGGTGGTGGTGGGTGGGGTGTGTGAGGGGTCACTAGTCCAACTCCCAACAGGCCCCCATGTCCATAGAGGGTGTTGGTGGTGGGTGGGGTGTGTGAGGGGACGGAACTACAACTCCCAACAGGCCCCCATGTCCATAGAGGGTGTTGGTGGTGGGTGGGGTGTGTGAGGGGACGGAACTAGAACTCCCAACAGGCCCCCATGTCCATAGAGAGGGTGGTGGTGGTGGGTGGGGTGTGTGAGGGGTCACTAGTCCAACTCCCCACAGGCCCCCATGTCCATAGAGAGGGTGGTGGTGGTGGGTGGGGTGTGTGAGGGGACGGAACTACAACTCCCAACAGGCCCCCATGTCCATAGAGAGGGTGGTGGTGGTGGGTGGGGTGTGTGAGGGGACGGAACTACAACTCCCAACAGGCCCCCATGTCCATAGAGAGGGTGGTGGTGGTGGGTGGGGTGTGTGAGGGGTCACTAGTCTAACTCCCAACAGGCCCCCATGTCCATAGAGAGGGTGGTGGTGGTGGGTGGGGTGTGTGAGGGGACGGAACTACAACTCCCCACAGGCCCCCATGTCCATAGAGAGGGTGGTGGTGGTGGGTGGGGTGTGTGAGGGGTCACTAGTCCAACTCCCAACAGGCCCCCATGTCCATAGAGAGGGTGGTGGTGGTGGGTGGGGTGTGTGAGGGGACGGAACTACAACTCCCAACAGGCCCCCATGTCCATAGAGAGGGTGGTGGGGGTGGGTGGGGTGTGTGAGGGGACGGAACTACATCTCCCAACAGGCCCCCATGTCCATAGAGAGGGTGGTGGTGGTGGGTGGGGTGTGTGAGGGGTCACTAGTCCAACTCCCAACAGGCCCCCATGTCCATAGAGAGGGTGGTGGTGGTGGGTGGGGTGTGTGAGGGGACGGAACTACAACTCCCAACAGGCCCCCATGTCCATAGAGAGGGTGGTGCTGGTGGGTGGGGTGTGTGAGGGGACGGAACTACAACTCCCAACAGGCCCCCATGTCCATAGAGAGGGTGGTGGTGGTGGGTGGGGTGTGTGAGGGGCCACTAGTCCAACTCCCAACAGGCCCCCATGTCCATAGAGAGGGTGGTGGTGGTGGGTGGGGTGTGTGAGGGAACGGAACTACAACTCCCAACAGGCCCCCATGTCCATAGAGAGTGTGGTGGTGGTGGGTGGGGTGTGTGAGGGGTCACTAGTCCAACTCCCAACAGGCCCCCATGTCCATAGAGAGGTTGGTGGTGGTGGGTGGGGTGGGTGAGGGGACGGAACTACAACTCCCAACAGGCCCCCATGTCCATAGAGAGGGTGGTGGTGGTGGGTGGGGTGTGTGAGGGGACGGAACTACAACTCCCCACAGGCCCCCATGTCCATAGAGAGGGTGGTGGTGGTGGGTGGGGTGTGTGAGGGGTCACTAGTCCAATCCCAACAGGCCCCCATGTCCATAGAGAGGGTGGTGGTGGGTGGGGCGTGTACCATTGCCGACTGAATGTCAAATATAAATAAATGTACACGTTTAGGCAACATGACTCATCCTCACATTTTTTTTTGCAGGGGATCCTAATCTGACAGCTGCAATTAACACCAGGCCTCCAGCATCCCCACACTCTGAACTTTCAGGGGACGATTGGCCAGCCACCTCCGGGGCTGAGGATGGTGCCGGCTCAAGCAGCCAGCCAGGGACCTCTGGCTCGCAGGTCACACCTGCACCAACAACAACTACGGCCTCTGGCATCACCACAACACCGGCTACTGTGACCTGCCTGTGCACCACCTCCACCACCACTACTACCGCCACTTCTGCCCCTGCCACCCTGCCCAACCCACCGGCCAACGCTGGGGCAGCGCCATCCCAGCCACGCAGGGAGAGAGTGAGGCAAACCACAAATGCAAGGCCAGATCCTGCAGGCAGGAGCACAACAGAAAGAAGGCATGAGGACACTACACCCAATGCCGTGCAACAGTGTCTTGAAGCACTAGTCAGGGTGGAGGCGGGCTATCTACGTGGCCAGGCACATGCAGACCGGGCCCACAAGGACTTTGTGGACAACACAGCGATGTTGGGGGCCATCGAGAGGCGGCTTGGCCAACTCGTGGACATTTTTAGCACGAGGATATCCGCCAACACCACCCACCACACCCCCCCTCAAACAACGCCACCGCCAACAACAACGCCACCGCCACCTGCGCCCCTGGCGGCGGATGTGCCACCTGATCAGCCAGCACCCCCAGCTGACTCCGTCCCGACACAAAGACGGAGGGGCCGTCCGAGGCTGGAAGTGGGCGAGAGCAGTGTCGAAGGTCCTGCCACATGCTCCAAGAGGAGCCGACAATGACTCTTTTGAGTACCTGAGCCTGCCATCCACCCTGCCAACTATCCGGTCCCACCTGGCACAGGCCTGCTGCACTAGGCACACACCACCCTATGTGGTGTCTGCATGGACATCTCATCTGCCATTACCTTGGACTCTCACTCCCCCACCCCTTCACTCATTTGTAAATATGCACCTACACCTATTCACAATCTGTAAATAAATAACACTTACTCACTCAATGATGTGTTGCCTCCATGTTTATTCACATGATTGCATCAGAAACAGACGTAACCAGGTTCAGGGATCCAAGTGGTACAGAATCATGCCGCAAGGGAGTTACCTAGGGAAACATAGAAAACGCAAACACACGTTAGGCAACACCATCACACTCATCCCAACTCTCTGCAGTGCAACTTTCAACAAACCACACACATCACTACACGAATGGATGACACTACACACATCATGGAGAAGTGCATGTACTCATAAATGAAGAGACACGCATACATCACATAACAAAACACATAGATGATGCCCAACACAATGACACAAGAGCAGCAAACCTACACAGGGCATACACAAGCAGCACAAGAGGGGCACACTCACAATCAAGGGAAGTAGCGTTCAATAAGCTGGCGCCTCTGGTCCACACCTACCTCCTCACCACTATCCTCATCAGTCGACATGGGTGGGTCGGGAGGGCGAGGAACTTGCTGTTCATCTGGGTCCAAGATCAGTTCAATGTTATTGCGCACAGCCAGGTTGTGGAGCATGCAGCAGGCAATCACAATCTTGCATACTTTGCCTGGTGCGTAAGGCAGGGCCCCTCCAGTCTTATCCAGGCACCGAAACCTAGACTTAAGCAGGCCAAATGTTCGTTCCACCACTCGACGTGTCCTACCATGGGCATCATTGTATCGCATTTCTCCTGCTGTAGTGGGATTGCGTATTGGACTTAGAAGCCAAGGCCTGTTTGGGTAAGCCGAGTCGCCTGTGTTTGTGGAAATTAGAGAGAGAGAGAAACATCACTACCTGAATATGTGGCCACACAAAGCCACACAGATATCACTCCTGTCACCGCAGCATACTCACCAACAAGCCAGGCTTGTGCCGGACGCAGATTTGCCATCAGTTGGGGGACAATGCTGCTCCGCATGATGTGGGCGTCATGTGCAGAGCCAGGAAATCTTGCACACACATGTGAGATTATGTTGTCGGCCTGGCACACCACCTGCACGTTTAGGGAGTGGAAGTGCTTCCGATTCCTAAACACCTGCTCACGTGCCCGTGGTGGAATGATCGCAATATGCGTGCCATCAATGGAACCCCCAACGTGTGGTATGCGACCCAGTGCATAGAAGTCTGCTTTGACTGCTGCCAACTCTGCCGCCTGTGGAAAATGTATGTAGTCATTCTTGTACAGCATCATGGCTGTCAGTACATTCCGAAGTACCGTGCTGAACATGACCTGTGACATTCCCCCGGCATGTCCAACAGTGTACTGAAATGTGCCTGTTGCAAAAAAATGGAGTGCCGCCATCACCTTTTGGGTGGGTGAAATGGAGCCGGGATAGGTTCTCCGCGGCTGCAGGTGAGGAGACAATTGGTTCACAAGCTCCAGCAATCGACGTCGATCAAGCCTGAATTAACTGATCACCTCCTCGTCCACCACATCCTCCAGCACAGTGTATGGGCGATGGACATTTGGAGCCCTCCTGTGTGGGAGTAAATGGAATGGAAGTCAATTGACATACAACGCATGTCTGTGCAACTCACTCACATGTCACCGCACTCTATCCAACATGTAATAGGCAGTGTTCAATTAGCATATGTGTGACATCTCTGATTGTCACAACAACATGGATTGACGTAGCAATGTGCACCCACTAGCTACATGATGTGTTGCAACATGTGCAATGCACTTTGTCTCACCTCAACATCACTGCCAACAAGACATGTGACATGACCCAAAAGTGACGGACATTAGTGGCACACCGATGGGCATGGTATGGACACACATGGGATAGAGCATGAAGTGTGGAGTCACGCAATCACGCACACAACCGTCATCATGCAGCTGCAGACAATGAAACAAGGTGCATCGTCAGCTGACATGCAATCATTGACACCGCCATGGCAGTGCACTGCTTCCGCTGTTTACGTCTGGCCATACGCGGTCCGCGTTCAACATTCCCATTGTCTGCATGTGCACAGACCGTCACGCTCACACACCGGCAAGTGCATGTGCTAGACACCGGGACGGATGCATCATTTGCAACAAAGTTCCAACAGTGGCGCCTCCATGGCGGGGCCCGTATTCGGCGGGGGAGGTGGAGGCCAAAACATCCATAAGCTGATGTCCATGCACATGGCAGTTCATGACCCCCCTTACAGTGACATTGCATCAGCCAGCCTACACCGGCCGGCCCAGCCCTGCCCATGACCGCCGTTCCGGCGATGCCAACTACCGCCGTTTCAGGCCCCCTCCACTACCGCCGTGCCAGGCCCAGCCCATGACCGCCGTTCCGGCCATGCTAACTACCGCCGCTTCAGGCCCCCTCCACTACCGCCGTGCCAGGCCCAGCCCATGACCGCCGTTCCGGCCATGCCAACTACCGCCGCTTCAGGCCCCCTCCACTACCGCCGTGCCAGGCCCAGCCCATGACCGCCGTTCCGGCCATGCCAACTACCGCAGTTTCAGGCCCCCTCCACTAAAGAGCTGACCACCGACTGCCGCTCTAGTGCCATACTCCGTGACCTTGGCATGTTGAGAGTCAAAGAGATCCGGTCTCGTCCCTTCACCGCCGCGGAGCTTGATGTCCTCGTGGACGCTGTGCTCCGCAACTACGGACGCCTGTATGGCGCACTCGGACAGGTGGTAAGTGCAGTGGGGGATAAGTTGTTGTGCATGAGGTGTCATATGACAACTGGGCTCTGGAAACTTGGCGGTGTGATGTGTGACCAACAAAAGATTCGATATGTGCATGGCTGCAGAGAGAAATGTGTTGCTCCTATCTGTGTGACTGGCCAACTGTTCACTGACTTCCACCCTTTTGTCTCCCATCATGGTAGGTGAAGCTGTACCTTCGCAAGGACGTGTGGAGGAGCATTGCACGTGAAGTACGAGCAGCGGGGGTGTCCAATAGATGACATACACACTGCCACAAACGCTGGGACGACATTTCCAGACTGAGCAAGAATGTAGCGGAAGTGACACTAGGGATGATTCCAAGGACGGCACGTCTGGCCCGACGCTCAATGACCCCTCTCATGCACCGTATCATAGCTGTTACGCATCCTGACCTGTCCGAGCGGTTGCGTGTGGATGAACAGCAACGTGGCGGTAAGCATACTGTGAGTGTATGTTGCTTGTGAGTGCAATGCATGTATAGTTGCCTACACACATTATGGACTTCCGTCGATCGTGAGGCTCGTTCCAATGGCATGTTGGTGAAATTGCCGCAGTAAAATTTCACTTCCCGGTGCGGCATGTTGAGACGCCACCCGCTAAGCGGTTCAGTTTTCATGCACATGCTGTAGTGCTCCGTCACCCCTTGGCAACACTTGTGTGCAGATGTAGTTCCTCATGCCCAGTGTGCATGCTGTACATGTATTACGGCCAACACCACTTAATTCCTGTGAGGATGACTGGTTGGGGTGGGCCGTGTGCAGGTTGGGGGATCGATGGACATTGTCATCATTGGCTTTAGGGATTCCGTAGCAGTACTGTACGTGAGTGTGCCCATGACTTACACCAATTTCCTGTGCATTTCAGCTTTGGCAGAGGGCACTCAGCCACAGACGGCGGAGATGACAGAAGGCAATGCATCCGGATCAGACATCGCGCACACGCAGACTGACACCGAAGGGGCCAGCGCCGGAGAGGGGAACAGGACCGTCCCGGAGGACTCGCATGTGGAGACAACATCGTCATCATCTTCCGACAGTGTTGGTGAGTCAGCACTGTTGTCACAGACTGGGAGTGGGCAATCAACACCTTCGGTCGGGACACAGCACACAGGGCCCACCCTGCCGCCAACTGCACCATGTACTGTTTGTGCACGCAGGAGTAGGGGGAGCATAGTGGCGTTCGGTGTCGGCACCGCTGCCCCAGCCTCGGTGAGCCAAAATGCACTTTGTGCAGAGGCTGTTGATCTGCTGCGACAGCTGTGTGTGGGGCAGACCAATATGATTAATGCTTTCCAAGACCACGATAGGAAGTTGGGGCAGGTGGTGGCATTCATGGAAGGTATGCATGGTGATCTGGCTGGTGTACACAGGACACTGCAGTCATTGTCTAACAGTGTGTCGTCTGCCATTGTACAGTCGCATGGACTGGGTGGTACTTCTGTTCCACCATCTACAACTCTGGATGTGTCAGGGGGGAGTGAATTTTCTGACCAGGACTCTAATACAGGTTATTGCACTAGAAGCAGCGTCAGCCAGCACGTCAAGGCACGGAGGCCTCAGACCCCATCCCCTAGGTCAGGTAAATCTGTTCACAAGGACAACGTCAGATATAGTGGAGTACACACACGTGAAGCAAAAGAGGGGTTGGGTGTAATGGCTACACATGCTGCACAGCCATCCCACACACAAGGTACTACCAAGCCAAGACTCACTCCCACTTCCATTGACACTACCTTGTACGAGGACATTGCGAAGACGAATGAATCTCTTGAGGGCTCGCATACTCCCAGTGCCAGGGAGACTAGAAAGGAAGGAGCCACTCCCAAGGGCAGGGAAACCAGGAAGGAAGGAGCCACTCCCAAGGGCAGGGAAACTAGGAAGGAAGGAGCCACTCCCAAGGGCAGGGAAACTAGGAAGGAAGGAGCCACTCCCAAGGGCAGGGACACTAGGCAGGAAGGAGCCACTCCCAAGGGCAGGGACACTAGGAAGGAAGGAGCCACTCCCAAGGGCAGGGAAACTAGGAAGGAAGGAGCCACTCCCAAGGGCAGGGAAACTAGGAAGGAAGGAGCCACTCCCCAAGGGCAGGGACACTAGGCAGGTAGGAGCCACTCCCAAGGGCAGGGACACTAGGAAGGAAGGAGCCACTCCCAAGGGCAGGGAAACTAGGAAGGAAGGAGCCACTCCCAAGGGCAGGGACAAGGACAGTCACAAGACAAACGCACCTAAGAAGAGCACGGACACTCCCAGGGGCAGGGACACACACGGGGAGAAGGTGTGTCCTGGGGACATGTACACCACACACGACAAGTCTGCTGCCTGGAACAGGGCACCATCCAGGGAACAGGGAAAGTCCGCAGACAACAGTACTCCTACGGAAATTGAACATCCAAGGCCCAAGGCATCTCCCATGGACAGTGGCGCTGTCAGGGACAGGCATACATCACCCATTGTTGCACTGAGGCAGCTGTTTTCTGGGAAACGGAATACAGATGTCTCCGCAGTGGAGTCACCCCTTACCTCCACTCCCATCAGGGCCCGTCAGGGACGGATGCAGGTGGACCCTGTAGTAGCATCCCCCATGACACATGTTGCAGAGGCCACAAGGCAGCCACACAGCAAACGACAAGCAGGCTTCAGCACGTCCCCAGAGAGCATTCCCCTCCCAGCAGATGCACCTCCAATGGTGGGTGAAATTTCTTCTCAGTCCGGTCCACTTGTAAGTCCTGTCCTGTCCAGGGTGCAGGCACATGTCCAAAAGAAACGTAGACACACAGCATTGACACATGCACAATCCGATGTCGGACAATTGCAACTATCCCCCGCTCCCAGAGCCACCCTGCCTCCTGGACCATACAGCCCTGTGGCTCATCATTTCAGTGGTCCCAGTGGCGCTGGTGCAGTTGACTCGCATGTGTCTGTTAGTGGCAGGGTATCAGTCGAGACATATCCTGTATCAGGTGCTGGCAGTGTATCTGGGTCTATGGGCCATGTGTCAGTCACTCGGTCTGTGGCTGTGTCTCACACTCCTGTATCAGGTACTGGCAGTGTATCTGGGTCTATGGACCATGTGTCAGTCACTCGGGCTGTGGCTGTGTCTCACACTCCTGTATCAGGTGCTGGCAGTGTATCTGGGTCTATGGGCCATGTGTCAGTCACTCGGGCTGTGGCTGTGTCTCACACTCCTGTATCAGGTGCTGGCAGTGTATCTGGGTCTATGGGCCATGTGTCAGTCACTCGGGCTGTTGCTGTGTCTCACACTCCTGTATCAGGTGCTGGCAGTGTATCTGGGTCTATGGGCCATGTGTCAGTCACTCGGGCTGTGGCTGTGTCTCACACTCCTGTATCAGGTGCTGGCAGTGTATCTGGGTCTATGGGCCATGTGTCAGTCACTCGGGCTGTGGCTGTGTTTCACACTCCTGTATCAGGTGCTGGCAGTGTATCTGGGTCTATGGGCCATGTGTCAGTCACTCGGGCTGTGGCTGTGTCTCACACTCATGTATCAGGTGCTGGCAGTGTATCTGGGTCTGTGGCTCACGTGTCAGTCACTACATCTGTGACTGTGTGTCACACTCCGGTTTCTGGTGCTGGTACTTCACGCGATCCACCTGATAGTGTGCTATAAGTTGCTGTAGTGTGCCCTCAGATGTACTGCCTCTGATGGACCTGTGCCTTGCCATGCACTGTTTGTGCACCTAGCCCCTCTCATGTGCTGCCTCTGATGTACCTGCTCTGGTGTCCACACTGCCCTGTTGCTGTTCTCATACTGATGTATGCCCTCTGATGTACTGCCTCTGATGTACATGCTCTGGTGTCCACACTGCCCTGTTGCTATTCTCATACTGATGTACTGCCTCTGATGTACCTGCTCTGGTGTCCACACTGCCCTGTTGCTGCCCTGTTGCTATTCTCATACTGATGTACTGACTCTGATGTACCTGCTCTGGTGTCCACACTGCCCTGTTGCTGCCCTGTTGCTGTTCTCATACTGATGTACTGCCTCTGATGTACCTGCTCTGGTGTCCACACTGCCCTGTTGCTGTTCTCATACTGATGTATGCCCTCTGATGTACTGCCTCTGATGTACCTGCTCTGGTGTCCACACTGCCCTGTTGCTGCCCTGTTGCTGTTCTCATACTGATGTACTGCATCTGATGTACCTGCTCTGGTGTCCACACTGCCCTGTTGCTGCCCTGTTGCTGTTCTCATACTGATGTACTGCATCTGATGTACCTGCTCTGGTGTCCACACTGCCCTGTTGCTGTTCTCATACTGATGTACTGACTCTGATGTACCTGCTCTGGTGTCCACACTGCCCTGTTGCTGCCCTGTTGCTGTTCTCATACTGATGTACTGGCTCTGATGTACCTGCTCTGGTGTCCACACTGCCCTGTTGCTGTTCTCATACTGATGTATGCCCTCTGATGTACTGCCTCTGATGTACATGCTCTGGTGTCCACACTGCCCTGTTGCTGTTCTCATACTGATGTACTGACTCTGATGTACCTGCTCTGGTGTCCAAACTGCCCTGTTGCTGTTCTCATACTGATGTACTGCATCTGATGTACCTGCTCTGGTGTCCACACTGCCCTGTTGCTGTTCTCATACTGCATTGTGCCCTCTCATGTGCTGCCTCTGATGTACCTGTTCTGGTGTCCACACTGCCCTGTTGCTGCCCTGTTGCTGTTCTGATACTGATGTACTGACTCTGATGTACCTGCTCTGGTGTCCAAACTGCCCTGTTGCTGCCCTGTTGCTGTTCTCATACTGATGTACTGACTCTGATGTACCTGCTCTGGTGTCCACACTGCCCTGTTGCTGCCCTGTTGCTATTCTCATACTGATGTACTGACTCTGATGTACCTGCTCTGGTGTCCACACTGCCCTGTTGCTGCCCTGTTGCTATCCTCATACTGATGTACTGCCTCTGAGCATCGAAGCAGGAAATGGCCCTCTCTCCCCTTGCCTGACTGGGAAGTGGCCCTCGCCAAAAATCTTCCTGCAAGGGCAACCAATCCTAGTAAGGCAACTAATAATTTTAACCATTGGATTTCCAGTACCCTCGACCAGGTCCTTCCTGAAAATGCTTGCAATACTATAAGAAGACCCAAAGTTGCCCCATGGTATACACCTGCCCTTAGACTCAGGAAATTAGCCTGCCGAAAACTTGAGAGAGCCTGGAGGCAGGACTATTCTCAACCTAAAAAAGCTGAGTATAGGGCTGCCATAAAAATCTACAAAATGGAGATGAAAACAGCACAAATTCTTTTTTATGAAGGGAAAATCAATGCGGCGGCGAATGCCCCCAGGGAAATTTTCAAAATCGCTAAGTCCCTTATTTCGCCTCCGGCTGAGCGTCCCTCCGCTGAAGGCGCCCAAAACCGTTGTAATGATCTGGCCGTCTTTTTTTCTCAAAAAATTCAGGCCATATACTCTTCATTTAACAACACTACGGACGATTCAAAATTCCTCATCACCTCTGATTCCTCTGTTCCTTGTAAGCTGGAGGAAATCCCACTTCTCGACACTCCTGGACTAGACAAACTGATCCCTAAGATCACTTCTGGCTCTCCCAATGACCCAGCACCTCCTCAGACCCTCATCAAGGTCTTGGACGTCGTTCGTCCAGTCATCTTAGACGTTCTTAACGCGTCCATTTCTTCCAAATCTGTTCCACCATCTTGGAAATGTGCGATGGTGAAGGCTTTGTTAAAAAAACCCAACCTCGACCAGAGCAACTGGGCAAACTATCGCCCCATCTCTCTTCTTCCGTGGCTGAGTAAATTGCTTGAGAGGCACGTGAATAACATCCTAATGGACTATTTAGAGTCCAATAGTCTATTGCGTGCCTCTCAGACAGGCTTCCGTCCTCAGCACGGAACCGAAACCGCCCTCCTTGCGGTAACGGAAGAAGCGAGAGCCGTGCTGGATCGGGGAGGAAAAGTCGCCATCATTCTACTAGACCTCAGCGCCGCGTTCGACACGGTTAACCATGCCACGTTATTACATCGTTTGGCGGGCATGGGCGTGTCAGGCGCGGCTCTAGAGTGGCTGACATCCTTCCTGGATGAGCGTTTTTTTCAAGTCTTTGAGGGTGAAGTGGTGTCTCCCAAACACCCACTTAGGTGCGGGGTTCCCCAGGGCTCTTCCCTAAGTCCTACCCTTTTTAATGCCTACATGGAACCTCTAGACAGGATAGTCCATCCCTTTGGTGTGCGTATCGTCACCTACGCAGACGATACCCAATTGGTGGTCTCTCTAGACCACTCTGAGGGATCGTCCCTCACCTTAGGCCCCTGTCTAGAGGCTGTCGCCAGATGGATGCAATCTTCCTGCTTAAAGCTTAATGGGGAGAAGACAGACATCATCTTACTGGGCAACCCTTCTCCCTCTGCCCTTGCATCCATCTGGCCTCCATGTTTAGGCTCCTTCCCCGTCCCCAAGTCCCAGATAAAGAGCCTTGGGATCTGGCTCGATAGAGCACTCGATTTTTCGGTCCAGGCTACCAAGACGGCCGCCACCTGTTTTGGGCTAATGAGGATGCTGCGGAAGGTGCTCCCTCTGCTCCCATTCCAGGCGAGGAGGGTTATGGTCCAGGCCCTGATACTCTCCCGCCTGGACTAAGGGAATGCTCTTTATATGGGAGTCCCCATCTCCGTTACTCAGAAGCTCCAAATCACACAAAACAGTGCGGCGCGCCTACTCTACAACATCCCCCGCTGGCAGTCAGCTAAGAACGCCCTGAGGGAGCTCCATTGGCTCCCTGTGGCGGCAAGAGTGCAATTTAAAGCCATGTGTATTTTACACAAATCGTTCCATCGAACGGGCCCTGTAATTCTACATCCTATGGTCACGCCATATGTTCCGTCCCGTTCCCTTCGCTCTTGCACCCTCCAGCTGGCAACGTCCGTCAAAATCAAGAAAGCTCGCTGGGGAGGCCGCTCTTTCTCTCATAAGGCGGCGAGACTTTGGAACTCTCTCCCGCTCTCTCTTCGGGAACACAACAATCACATGTCCTTCAGGAAGGCCCTGAAAACGCACCTGTTTGCTAGCACCTGCTAATCTACCCCAAGCCCGCACTAAGTAATCATTCACAAGCGCTGCGAGGCCTCCGGGTAGCTATGCGCTATACAAGTGCAATTTTTCATTTCATTTCATTTCATTTCTGATGTACCTGCTCTGGTGTCCACACTGCCCTGTTGCTGCCCTGTTGCTGTTCTCATATTGATGTACTGCCTCTGATGTACCTGCTCTGGTGTCCACACTGCCCTGTTGCTGCCCTGTTGCTATTCTCATACTGATGTACTGACTCTGATGTACCCGCTCTGGTGTCCACACTGCCCTGTTGCTATTCTCATACTGATGTACTGCCTCTGATGTACCTGCTCTGGTGTCCACACTGCCCTGTTGCTGCCCTGTTGCTGTTCTCATACTGATGTACTGGCTCTGATGTACCTGCTCTGGTGTCCACACTGCCCTGTTGCTGTTCTCATACTGATGTACTGACTCTGATGTACCTGCTCTGGTGTCCACACTGCCCTGTTGCTGCCCTGTTGCTGTTCTCATACTGATGTACTGACTCTGATGTACCTGCTCTGGTGTCCACACTGCCCTGTTGCTGCCCTGTTGCTGTTCTCAAACTGATGTACTGACTCTGATGTACCTGCTCTGGTGTCCACACTGCCCTGTTGCTGCCCTGTTGCTGTTCTCATACTGATGTACTGACTCTGATGTACCTGCTCTGGTGTCCACACTGCCCTGTTGCTGCCCTGTTGCTGTTCTCATACTGATGTACTGCATCTGATGTACCTGCTCTGGTGTCCACACTGCCCTGTTGCTGTTCTCATACTGATGTACTGACTCTGATGTACCTGCTCTGGTGTCCACACTGCCCTGTTGCTGTTCTCGTACTGATGTACTGACTCTGATGTACCTGCTCTGGTGTCCACACTGCCCTGTTGCTATTCTCATACTGATGTACTGCCTCTGATGTACCTGCTCTGGTGTCCACACTGCCCTGTTGCTGTTCTCATACTGCATTGTGCCCTCTCATGTGCTGCCTCTGATGTACCTGTTCTGGTGTCCACACTGCCCTGTTGCTGCCCTGTTGCTGTTCTCATACTGATGTACTGACTCTGATGTACCTGCTCTGGTGTCCACACTGCCCTGTTGCTGCCCTGTTGCTGTTCTCATACTGATGTACTGCATCTGATGTACCTGCTCTGGTGTCCACACTGCCCTGTTGCTGCCCTGTTGCTGTTCTCATACTGATGTACTGCATCTGATGTACCTGCTCTGGTGTCCACACTGCCCTGTTGCTGTTCTCATACTGATGTACTGCATCTGATGTACCTGCTCTGGTGTCCACACTGCCCTGTTGCTGTTCTCATACTGATGTACTGCATCTGATGTACCTGCTCTGGTGTCCACACTGCCCTGTTGCTGTTCTCATACTGATGTACTGCACCTGATGTACCTGCTCTGGTGTCCAGACTGCCCTGTTGCTGTTCTCATACTGATGTACTGCATCTGATGTACCTGCTCTGGTGTCCACACTGCCCTGTTGCTGTTCTCATACTGATGTACTGCATCTGATGTACCTGCTCTGGTGTCCACAATGCCCTGTTGCTGTCCTCATACTGATGTACTGCATCTGATGTACCTGCTCTGGTGTCCACACTGCCTATTGCTGCCCTGTTGCTGCCCTGTTGCTGTTCTCATACTGATGTACTGGCTCTGATGTACCTGCTCTGGTGTCCACAATGCCCTGTTGCTGTTCTCATACTGATGTACTGCATCTGATGTACCTGCTCTGGTGTCCACACTGCCCTGTTGCTATTCTCATACTGATGTACTGCCTCTGATGTACCTGCTCTGGTGTCCACACTGCCCTGTTGCTGCCCTGTTGCTGTTCTCATACTGATGTACTGACTCTGATGTACCTGCTCTGGTGTCCACACTGCCCTGTTGCTGCCCTGTTGCTGTTCTCATACTGATGTACTGCCTCTGATGTACCTGCTCTGGTGTCCACACTGCCCTGTTGCTGTTCTCATACTGATGTATGCCCTCTGATGTACCTGCTCTGGAGTCCACAATGCCCTGTTGCTGCCCTGTTGCTATTCTCATACTGATGTACTGACTCTGATGTACCTGCTCTGGTGTCCACACTGCCCTGTTGCTGCCCTGTTGCTGTTCTCATACTGATGTACTGACTCTGATGTACCTGCTCTGGTGTCCACACTGCCCTGTTGCTGCCCTGTTGCTGTTCTCATACTGATGTACTGCATCTGATGTACCTGCTCTGGTGTCCACACTGCCCTGTTGCTGCCCTGTTGCTGTTCTCATACTGATGTACTGACTCTGATGTACCTGCTCTGGTGTCCACACTGCCCTGTTGCTGCCCTGTTGCTGTTCTCATACTGATGTACTGACTCTGATGTACCTGCTCTGGTGTCCACACTGCCCTGTTGCTGCCCTGTTGCTGTTCTCATACTGATGTACTGACTCTGATGTACCTGCTCTGGTGTCCACACTGCCCTGTTGCTGCCCTGTTGCTGTTCTCATACTGATGTACTGACTCTGATGTACCTGCTCTGGTGTCCACACTGCCCTGTTGCTGCCCTGTTGCTGTTCTCATACTGATGTACTGCCTCTGATGTACCTGCTCTGGTGTCCACACTGCCCTGTTGCTGCCCTGTTGCTGTTCTCATACTGATGTACTGACTCTGATGTACCTGCTCTGGTGTCCACACTGCCCTGTTGCTGCCCTGTTGCTGTTCTCATACTGATGTACTGCCTCTGATGTACCTGCTCTGGTGTCCACACTGCCCTGTTGCTGCCCTGTTGCTATCCTCATACTGATGTACTGACTCTGATGTACCCGCTCTGGTGTCCACACTGCCCTGTTGCTATTCTCATACTGATGTACTGCCTCTGATGTACCTGCTCTGGTGTCCACACTGCCCTGTTGCTGCCCTGTTGCTATTCTCATACTGATGTACTGACTCTGATGTACCTGCTCTGGTGTCCACACTGCCCTGTTGCTGTTCTCATACTGATGTATGCCCTCTGATGTACTGCCTCTGATGTACCTGCTCTGGTGTCCACACTGCCCTGTTGCTGCCCTGTTGCTGTTCTCATACTGATGTACTGCCTCTGATGTACCTGCTCTGGTGTCCACACAGCCCTGTTGCTGCCCCGTTGCTATTCTCATACTGATGTACTGACTCTGATGTACCTGCTCTGGTGTCCACACTGCCCTGTTGCTATCCTCATACTGATGTACTGCCCCTGATGTACCTGCTCTGGTGTCCACACTGCCCTGTTGCTGCCCTGTTGCTATTCTCAAACTGATGTACTGACTCTGATGTACCTGCTCTGGTGTCCACACTGCCCTGTTGCTGCCCTGTTGCTGTTCTCATACTGATGTACTGCCTCTGATGTACCTGCTCTGGTGTCCACACTGCCCTGTTGCTGTTCTCATACTGCATTGTGCCCTCTCATGTGCTGCCTCTGATGTACCTGCTCTGGTGTCCACACTGCCCTGTTGCTGCCCTGTTGCTATCCTCATACTGATGTACTGCCTCTGATGTACCTGCTCTGGTGTCCACACTGCCCTGTTGCTGCCCTGTTGCTGTTCTCATACTGATGTACTGACTCTGATGTACCTGCTCTGGTGTCCACACTGCCCTGTTGCTGCCCTGTTGCTGTTCTCATACTGATGTATGCCCTCTGATGTACTGCATCTGATGTACCTGCTCTGGTGTCCACAATGCCCTGTTGCTGTTCTCATACTGATGTACTGCATCTGATGTACCTGCTCTGGTGTCCACACTGCCCTGTTGCTGCCCTGTTGCTATCCTCATACTGATGTACTGCCTCTGATGTACCTGCTCTGGTGTCCACACTGCCCTGTTGCTGCCCTGTTGCTGTTCTCAAACTGATGTACTGACTTTGATGTACCTGCTCTGGTGTCCACACTGCCCTGTTGCTGCCCTGTTGCTGTTCTCATACTGATGTACTGCCTCTGATGTACCTGCTCTGATGTCCACCCTGCCCTGTTGCTGTTCTCATACTGCATTGTGCCCTCTCATGTGCTGCCTCTGATGTACCTGCTCTGGTGTCCACACTGCCCTGTTGCTGCCCTGTTGCTATCCTCATACTGATGTACTGCCTCTGATGTACCTGCTCTGGTGTCCACACTGCCCTGTTGCTGTTCTCATACTGCATTGTGCCCTCTCATGTGCTGCCTCTGATGTACCTGCTCTGGTGTCCACACTGCCCTGTTGCTGCCCTGTTGCTATTCTCAAACTGCATTGTGCCCTCTCATGTGCTGCCTCTGATGTACCTGCTCTGGTGTCCACACTGCCCTGTTGCTGCCCTGTTGCTATCCTCATACTGATGTACTGCCTCTGATGTACCTGCTCTGGTGTCCACACTGCCCTGTTGCTGCCCTGTTGCTGTTCTCAAACTGATGTACTGCCTCTGATGTACCTGCTCTCGTGTCCACACTGCCCTGTTGCTGCCCTGTTGCTATTCTCAAACTTATGTACTGACTCTGATGTACCTGCTCTGGTGTCCACACTGCCCTGTTGCTGCCCTGTTGCTGTTCTCATACTGATGTACTGCCTCTGATGTACCTGCTCTGGTGTCCACACTGCCCTGTTGCTGCCCTGTTGCTGTTCTCATACTGATGTACTGCATCTGATGTACCTGCTCTGGTGTCCAGACTGCCCTGTTGCTGTTCTCATACTGATGTACTGCATCTGATGTACCTGCTCTGGTGTCCACACTGCCCTGTTGCTGCCCTGTTGCTGTTCTCATACTGATGTACTGCATCTGATGTACCTGCTCTGGTGTCCACACTGCCCTGTTGCTGTTCTCATACTGATGTACTGACTCTGATGTACCTGCTCTGGTGTCCACACTGCCCTGTTGCTGCCCTGTTGCTGTTCTCATACTGATGTACTGCCTCTGATGTACCTGCTCTGGTGTCCACACTGCCCTGTTGCTGCCCTGTTGCTATCCTCATACTGATTAAGCATGGGCGAATTTTGCGGATCTCGCGTTCGCGAATTTGCGGATTTTTGAACTCGCAATCCGCAAAATCCGCGAATTCTTGCGAATTTGCGGATTTTTTTTTTTTTGTGTTCGCAAGGATTTCTGCCAGTTCGCGAGGGTTTCGTACCAGTTCGCAATTGCGAACTTACATTTCGTCGCGCAACGGTCGCGAATTATGTTGTTTCTACGTCTGGTTCATCATCACAGGTTCCCAGCACCCTCTGTTTCACCACTGCAACCCTCTGTTACATCAATGCCACCCTCTGGTTCATCATTACTGTAGATTATGGGGGGGAAAAGCAAGCACACCATCCCTGCTTCAACTCAGATGAATTAATTTGGGGTTAGTTTATTAATGTGTCACTGTTTTAAAATTCCAGTCTGGCACCTGCTTCCTTATCTGTAATTTTGCTTTCTGTTGCAGTGCATTTTTTTTCCCCAGGACCTTCTTTGTGGCCTACTTGTAGCTATTGTATGAGCCTGCTGTGAGGGTCAGAGCAGGGTCATACAATTGTTGCAACTAGCAACTGAATTCTGGAGGGGCCCCAGTCAGGAAGCACTACCGGGAATTGTTACTAATGATGAGTTTGAACTCTTGCCCCTGCCGAGTGCTTTCACTTTTGAAAAACTCGTTTTTCTGCAATTTCGCGGGGTTCGCGGGGTGCGAACACGCGCAAGATCGGATTCGGAAGCCGCAAATTCGTGCGAATATGCAATTTGTTTTTTTTGCGGCGTGTTAGTTGGCAAGGTTTTGTGCGTTTTTGCGAGCCGCTCGTAGCGCAAGACGCGAAGTTACCCTCGCGGTCGTTCAAGGGCGCAGCCATCTTGTTTGCCTGACGTATTTCCGTTTCCGGGCGCGAAGTGTAATCTCGCAAAGTCCGCGGTTTGCCAGTACAGTCTCGCGCGTGTTCGCAAGGAAAATCTCGCGCGAACTTACCCGCGCGGTCGTGAACGGGCGCGGCCATCTTGTTTCTCATTCATTGCTATGGTTCTGGGCATGGTCTTTGTATCCTCTGTCAATCTCTGCCATCCTTTGCTTGTTTGAAGTTTTCTTTTTATCTATTTTACTTATTATCTATCCCTCTATTTTTCTAGCCCTATATTTTTGTGTTTACTGCTACTTTTGGTTAATTTTAAACTACTTTTGTAAACTCTTTTCTTTTCTTCTCTTCCCTATTCTATTTTCTTTATTCCTTTCCGCCCAGACCATGGTGAAGGGAGCCGGGAAGCATCCCGAGAAGGGGAAGGGTCCCGCACCCCGTGTCCGGCTCCCATGCGGGCGTTTGAGGGGGGAGCTAGTGATGCCACGGGAGATCTTTACCCCGGAGGAGGTGGCCCAACTCATTTTTTATGTTCAGCGCCGCCTCCCCAGGACCATCATGGGAGGCGGCAAGATCAGTGCCGGGTACGGGGCCCGGGAGCGCCGGAAGCGGTGGGAGAAGGTGTGCCAGGCCATTTACCACCACTCTCGGGTCTGGCGCACCTACAACCAGGCCACCCACCGCTGGACGGATGTCCTGACCCGTGAGCGAGATCTGCTCGACCTCCTTGGCCTTGAGATCCCCGGGCTTGGTGAGTAGTAGTAGCTATGTCTTTACTACTATGTTTTCTCCTGCTGTGTTATTATATTGCAAATTTTTGTTTTTTACCAAGAGCAATAATGCTGCTCATTAAATTGTAGGTACATTTTATTTCAAAATCTTCTGTGCATTTCAGGTACACTGCTCTCCTTCTCAGTAGTGTTGCTACTATGCTTATTTGTTTTAGATTTTGTGTTCATTTCATTGGCCTGTGAAATTATGTATGAGTGTAGTTGAAAGAACTGCGCAATGCTACACACTAAGGTTCAGATTTTTAATTACCGGCGCATCCCTGCAAAGTTGCAGGGATGCGCCAGTAATTGTGCGTCACGCCACCATCACCCATGGTGCGCCGTATTACAATGCGGCGCGCCATGGGCCCAAAACGTCACCAAAGCGTTACGCATCTGTGCCGTAAAGGTGGCGCATTGCTGGAGTTGCGTCGCAACGATGGTGCAGCTCCATCAATTCTCTGGGGTGCCCTATCTCCCCAATGCTGCGTCAAGCCGTACGTCTGCTTCAAGCAGGCGCAGGGTTTGAGTCACGCATCATTGTCCTCAAAGTGACTGATTGAAATCTTGTAGATTTCCCTCAGCCACTTTTAGGATGCGTTCCTGCGCAGGAACGCCCTCCCTTGCGCCGGAACACCCCTATTGGCGCAGGGCTTTACAACGTGATGCATCTCCCAGATGCGTCACGTTGTTAATATACGCCGCACCATTGCGCCTCTTTTGTGCTGTCGCTGCGTCACAAAAGTCACGCAACAATGGAGCAAAAGAGCCGCAAGGGCCTTATAAATCAGCCCCTACAGACTCAAGTCCAGTCCTTCCTTTGTACACATGGCGATAAGAAGAAATAGTGGTGGTGGATTAATAGTTTGAGTATTTTAATGACTGGTGAATGTAGTAGGAAACTTTAGTGTTGTCGCTGATCTTCAATCACGATGGACTTTGGCTGTCACTTTGCGTGCTGCGGACTGCTGCCTGCCAATCCTAGGCAAACCTTTTTAGTACTTTGTTTAGTGAGTTACATAGGGTAGTTTCCAATTCGACGGTCCGCAAATCAAGCAATACTAAAGTAATGACGTAGTCGACCACATGAGATTGGTCAATAATATATCCCGTGGAGTCGTTCCCTATTTGCTATTTCGCAAAAATATTTTGTTACTTTGTTAGTTCTTTTTTAAATGTTTGATTTGGTTGAGAAATAAATATCATCCATGTTTTCTGTTTTTCTTTCTTTCAT
This sequence comes from Lissotriton vulgaris, assembly GCF_964263255.1. Taxonomy (NCBI): domain Eukaryota; kingdom Metazoa; phylum Chordata; class Amphibia; order Caudata; family Salamandridae; genus Lissotriton; species Lissotriton vulgaris. The sequence goes on along the minus strand of NW_028252032.1, from coordinate 143,732 downwards.
GTTGTACATCAGCTTCCCCCAGGGGCAAGAGGAGGACACAGGAGGAGGAGGAGGAGGGTGCTGTTGTCGATGCAGGCCAGGACCGGGCAGTCGAGGGCTCCTTTGCTGGCCCCAGTAAGTTTTAATTTTAATATAGAGTACTTATTTTTTCCTAGCGTTCCTCATTCGATTTTTTCTAAATCGTCTTTGATCTTCTTGTAGACAGGATCTAAATTCTTATCCCTATGACTCCGTGTGGTATTACTAGATTATTCTTATTAGTCTGTCTGTGTAGCTAACTAAGATTGCACATTTGGCATTTCCATTGGACTCCCATTCTAGTCAGCAATAGCTCTATGCACTGAGTGTAGTCCTCTGGGATTGTCCATAATGTCTTTTCAAGTATTCTAAATGTTTATGCTTTGACCATTGCCAACAATAAAAAGGTGAATGACCACCACCAAGAAATAATAAGATACTACTTTACTTTTGGTTTGGATAGGACAATCCATTCTACTACTGTTGCAGGGACAAATCTGCACAAACAGAACTATGGACACTAAATAATGCATCGCTTAGCTTATCAATTATAATAGGTGCTGTAACTGTTAGACTTTCCACATACCTCAGTGATAACAGACTTTGTAGTTGAACCCCCAATCTCCTTACTGACTAGATAGTGTGGCAGAGTCATTTAGCTCCCAAAGTCACCGATGGCAGAGGCACGGACTCATGCTTGCAAAAATTCGAAAACCTTTAGCTCATCCACTCTAGTCTGGAGGACCAAAAACCACAGAGTCTATTTAAGTTTAAAAGCTTTATTAAAAGTAAACACATTTATTAAATTCAAGTTTGTCATAAAAGTGAACGTGTAACTGAAAATGGAAAAGTGCTTAGTGCTGACGATTAATTGGACACATTTCTTGTGGTCGAGCCGAGCTCTCACCTGGTTTGAACTTGATCCTGCTCGTGTTCTTAGAAGTCAAGGTTCTGTCTGTTAGGAGAAAAAGTGGTGCGTGTTAAAAAGTAAAAAGCAAACATTCATCAGTTGTGCCAAAAAGTGCAGCAAGACAACAGCCTTCCCTGGAAAAAGGGACATTTTTACTCTAGAGTACACAGTCAAAAATTATTAAATTGTACACTTTTTTTCACATTTCTTTCTTCCTCCTAGACCAAATATTATATAGTAGTGAGTGGTGTATTCTAACATTATTAAATGTACTTTGTAGGTGGAACATCTGGAGACGGGGCCAGCGCGGAGGTGGTGGCATTGGACGAGGAGGACAACTCTGGGGAGGAGGCAGTGCAAGTGCCGGAAAAGGACATGCCTGTGAGGGTTCACACGGTGGTGGCGGGCAGAGGTAAGCTATACATTCCTTAGTCATTGAGATTGAAGACTGCAGAGTGTGCTTTCTGCACGGGTGTATTTTTAAAAAAGCAGGTAGTAGCCTCCTCTAAATGTACTTCGAATTAGTTATGAATTTTTTGGCGAGAAGAATCCCAATCAGATCTGAGGTGAACTTGATGGATGGGATGAACGAAAAGCGAAAGAAGGGTGTAAGTAAGTGTGGAAGCACGAGAAATGTAATGATGACTGGCAAAGAAGAATGATATGTGTTTGCTTGGTCCCCGAGGTGGCTGGGAAGGTAAGAAAATGGTATGGTGCATGGCTGGGTGAATGATGAAGCAAGGATGGGTGGAAGGAGAACAGCCTGGGTGGGTGAGACAGAAACTGTATGTGTGCAATATACTTTGAATGGATGGATGCCTGGATCATTCATGGTACTATCTGACTCTTAGATAGCATATGTGAATCTAGAGAGAGTAGACGGTCACTGGATGAACTAAGTGTTACTTTGAAGAGCATGTAACACCGCACCCGCACGTCCGTTCCAGTGTAGGAAAGGCAAGGAAAAGAAGTTGTAACGTTGTCCAAAGACTACCATGAATAGTAGCAGTAGTTTGTATTGCAACTGCAAGCACAGCATATTACGGTGGGCGCTCCCTACCTCCCTTAATAACTTTAGTTTAGTAGTAGTACGTCATTCATGTGTGGGGGTATCACTGTTCACTCAATAATAAGCAAAGCACCTAAAGTCATCCCATATGTCATCAAATACATCCCATGTGAAGTGATAGATAATCAGATAATTTAGCTTCTTCATTTTCCTTTTCTAATACTCATTTGCACTGTAGGGTGAAAGCTAAATTAATTAAGCAGTAGCCCTTTTAACAGAGTATTCTCAGTGCCACCCGTAATAGAAAAGTAAGAGCTTCACCACCTGCATGTACTGGACCGGTACAGTAACGCAAGTCTGTCTCACTCACCATGGTGTGCGTCTGTTTTTCTCGGGTGCAAGTTCACTGCGCTGGCATTATGCCGGCTTGCATAAGATAACGTACCAATTTTCCTAAACAAGAGAGAAGAAGAAGAATAAGAGTGGTGTACTGTCATAGTCGACTGTAATAGAAGTCCATAGTGCTCGTAGAATTTGTTCCTTAAACTCCCACTAATGTTAGAGCAAGGATGAAGAAGTCGGAGGTTACATAGATACTGTCCTCAATAGTTATGCACTGTGCTTTCAATTTGCTACTTGTACTGTGACAACTTTCTGCTCAATCATTTTGTGTTAATCTTAAGGAGCATTGGTTACAGACTATGTCTTTCTTTTTTCATGTAGTTGCTCCTTCCAAATCCAAGACACCATCAAGGAGGAAGGAGCAGGCTCGAATGGCCCGGCAACGGAGGCTGGATGCCACTGTTGCTGAATATCGGCGGCTGGTGGCCCTGGAGGAGGAGGAGACGCAGTCTGGAACAACAACAACGTCCACTGGGACAGCTGCCTCCTCCTCCGTGCGGGCTGCCAGCCAGCGCAGTGCTCCAGCGGTACGGAGCCGGGCTACCAAAGCCAAACGCCACCGCCCAGCAGCAAAGAAAGCAGCTGCCCCTCACAGGATTTGCAAGGCACACCGGCGCCGCTTATCCCTCAGACTGTCCTACCTGGAGCAGGAGGTCCATAATTATAAGAACGTGGTGGAGGGCCTCCGCTTCGAACTTGCCACCCTCCGCAAGGAGCATGATGCCCTGGCTGCTAATTCCAACAGCACCCTGCCATAGTGTCCCTTGCCCCTTTTTTAGAGACTTTTGGGGGGTGGGAATTGGGAGTTGTGATTTTTGGGGACTTTTGAAGGACAATCGTTGGGGTTAGGGAGGGTCTTGCGGGAGATTCTTTTGTTAGGGCTATAAAAATATACTTTTTGAAACTTTATCTGACCATACCTGTTTTTTACTGCTTTTGAGTCTGGTGGGTGGGGGTTTAACATAACAGTAAGTTTGTTTTCCTGAATAGTCCTAGGACTTTAGTAGTACTACCGTCAATCAAATCTCTCGTCTCTCCTAATACTCCATTATACTACCTCCAACCAAACGCCTATCTTACCTGTAATTTCTGTTTGCAAGTAGGGCTAGGCCCAGGGCTGGCTCCACGGGAAACAGCAAATAAGGTTGGCAATCCTGGGCGGATAAAATTTCCTCATAGCGGTGGTACTAGTGGTGTGACACAGTGGCAGTTGCTTGCCTATGAAAAAAAGAAAATGAAATCTGGTTTGTCCTCCTGAGCAATACAAAGGTACAATACAGAATATAGCAGGTGACAGAAGTACACTAGAACAGTGCCACGTTGTAGCCTAACAAATGTTAAAGTATAACTAATTCGGTTGAAGTTCTTTGACATTAGCCATGGGTCTTTGTCAAGCAGAGTAAGAATATATCCTCGGATTTCTTCACCAGCCTGTTGCTATCACCTTATCCTCCCCAGCAAGTGTGTGGATTTATTGCTGTAATTTAGTCACACATCAATCAAAACCACACAGCCCGGGGGAAGAGGGTTAGGGTTTGAAAAATGGATGGGTACGGGGGTTTTTGGGAAAGGTTTTGGGAGACAAGAAAAAGTAGCACAGCATGGACGAACAATTGTGAACATAAACAAATCTTTGGGTACAAACCTATCCATCAATCTTTGAAAGTGCATACACTACTGTAACTGCATGCATGTCAGTTAAAAGTAATTAGTACTTTCGACAACTGTGGAAGAAAGAATGCGACAGTACAGGGCGTGGGTGGAAATATTGATAACTATATTCAACATAAGGTCTCTGTAGCCAGATACCTGAGAGCCTTGCTGGTCACTATAAATCCATTCACAACAACACTCAATGGGGTTGGTCTGGAAGGTGTCAGGTTTACTCCCCGTGATCCAGTCGATGCAAATATGGTTCCACCTCCAAATGTCACCAACACCCAGAAGTGTAAACACAGGGTGTTCGAGGCATTAGGCGGGGGAGAAAAATAACAAACTAAAATAAAAAATGTGGGATGGGTAAAGGTAGGGTCAGCAGGGAAAGGATACCTGTAACAGAAGACAAGACAGGCATCAGTGAAGTGCTGTCCTAACATACAAGGGTACTCTCATATAGTCTCACTAAATAGTCTGCAAGTCTCCCGCCTACTCATGGGAAATGTAGTTTCATAGTACGGTAGGCGCTTAGGGGCTGCGTAACCTGACAGAAGGTATAGTAGATAGAAAAGGAGAAATTGCTTTTTTTCTAGGTGTCCCCTCACTCACCAGGGTTGCCCCTTGGTGACATGCTTCATCATTGGGGCCATCCCAGTCCTCTACGGCCTGGGGCGTGCTGCGACTTGCGAATTACGTAGGAGCACTTACAAATGACTATGTGTGGTGCAGATGTGATAGTGGAGTGGACTAAGTGATGTGTTAAGGGATCAATGTAGAAGCAGAGAGAGAGCCAAGAAATGCAGTCACAGTCAGAGAAAAAGGCAAGGGATACTGTATCTATGTGGTTGTAGTGGTCCTGTTGGAAGTGGTAAGTAAGTTGCCCGCAGAAAAAAAATCCTCCTATTAGCGGCACTCCTCCATTGCAGCCGACGCTTCGTCCATCGATGTTGGTCACCAGAAGACACCCTGTCCACTGCCTGCCTGATGCTGAATTGTGGCTCGCTACTGTGAAGCCTGACTCCATCCTTTTTTCCCCATTGCAGAGACTGAAACCCGGCCTGTAATTATTCAACGAAAAACAGGAAGTGATATAATATTACAACACCACTGATAAATAAATATAAGGTATGTAGGCTGTGGAGTGCAAAAAGTCACAATTTGTTTTTCCTAGTAGACAGTACAATGTTTTTGAAAGTGCGTACTCTGAGTCACCTTTTGAAGGATAAATAAGTATGGGCAAATTAATGTATCGGATCTTGCCCCTCAAGCTAGGTGTACTGTAAACTGTGTTTTAGAACAAAATTAGATCTTCCTAGCAGTGCTCCCACCCAGACCCTTACTAAAGCCAGTCGCAAAAATGTAGAAGACCCCCAATCAAATCTCAAAAAACGAGGCCTAGCAGAAAACTGGTGACAAAACTTACTTTGAAAGTAAAAGTAGGCCCAAGTACCCTAATTACCCATTACCCACCGTGGATTGCATTCAAACCACTTGCAAGCAACCAAGCAAAAGTAGCCATAGCCAGCATCGCTCCAAGACTCGAAATCCCCCCCACTCAAACACATGCAATAGAAATACTGCTAACCCTAACGAACCCTAAGTTAAGAATAGTGGCAAAGGCTTTCTTTAACTATGCCAAATCCCCCCCTTTCCCACCATGGATTTTCTTCAAATGACTTGCAACCAAAATTACACATTCTCACGAGTGCTCTAAGACCCCAGAACTCAGTTTGAAAAATCTAGAACACCCCGAAACACATGCAATCCTGCTGCTAGGGCTAACCCTAACGAACCCTAAGTTACAAAAAGTGCCAAAACTAAAGGCTTTTCCGCGCGGATTTTGTCCCAACCACTTCTACCCGGTATTAGACCTTCCCAGGAATGCCCCAAGACCCGGCAACCCACCCGCCAAGAAGCGTAACACCCCCAAACAGGCCAAAAGCAAAATCTCATACTTGCAATATTTCTGGGCCTTCGGTCCAAACGCGCTGCGTAGCTAGGCCATAAGTCGGGGTTGGCACGACGGATTTCCTGAAAAGCAAATGCAATCAAGATTAGAGTGTCCCAGCAGTGCTCCCAGACCACGAAACTCACCCGCAAACAGACGGAACCCCCCCTAAGAGCACCTCAAAGGCAAGCAAGTCATCAAAAACACAAAAAAAATTCCGCCTGGGATTTGGTCCAAAACACTTTTATCCGGTATTAGAGCTTCCCAGCAATGGCCCCAGAGCCGTCAACCCAGGAGAAAACGAGTAGAAGACCCCCAAACAGCCAAAGAGCAAAAGTACAAAAATGGGGACTTAGTCACTTTTTCACAAATTTCCCAAATCACTCCGCGCGCGCTCTGCAGCTAGGCCCTAAGTCCCCTCAGCCACCATGGATTTGCTTCAAACCTCTTGCAAAGTAAAGTATATATAGCCAGCAGTGCTCCCACACCACGAAACTCACCCGCAAACACCAGGAAGCCCCCCAAACAGGCCCCCGAAAACGCTACATAGAGCAAAATGTCAGAAATAGCCCAAAAAAAAATCGGCCTGGATTTTGTCCCAACCACTTCTACCCGGTATTAGACCTTCCCAGGAATGCCCCAAGACCCGGCAACCCACCCGCCAAGAAGCATAACACCCCCAAACAGGCCAAAAGCAAAATCTCATACTTGCAATATTTCTGGGCCTTCGGTCCAAACGCGCTGCGTAGCTAGGCCATAAGTCGGGGTTGGCACGACGGATTTCCTGAAAAGCAAATGCAATCAAGATTAGAGTGTCCCAGCAGTGCTCCCAGACCACGAAACTCACCCACAAACACCAGGAAGCCCCCCAAACAGGCCCCCGAAAACGCTACATAGAGCAAAATGTCAGAAATAGCCCAAAAAAAAATCGGCCTGGATTTTGTCCCAACCACTTCTACCCGGTATTAGACCTTCCCAGGAATGCCCCAAGACCCGGCAACCCACCCGCCAAGAAGCATAACACCCCCAAACAGGCCAAAAGCAAAATCTCATACTTGCAATATTTCTGGGCCTTCGGTCCAAACGCGCTGCGTAGCTAGGCCATAAGTCGGGGTTGGCACGACGGATTTCCTGAAAAGCAAATGCAATCAAGATTAGAGTGTCCCAGCAGTGCTCCCAGACCACGAAACTCACCCGCAAACAGACGGAACCCCCCCTAAGAGCACCTCAAAGGCAAGCAAGTCATCAAAAACACACAAAAAATTCCGCCTGGGATTTGGTCCAAAACACTTTTATCCGGTATTAGAGCTTCCCAGCAATGGCCCCAGAGCCGTCAACCCAGGAGAAAACGAGTAGAAGACCCCCAAACAGCCAAAGAGCAAAAGTACAAAAATGGGGACTTAGTCACTTTTTCACAAATTTCCCAAATCACTCCGCGCGCGCTCTGCAGCTAGGCCCTAAGTCCCCTCAGCCACCATGGATTTGCTTCAAACCTCTTGCAAAGTAAAGTATATATAGCCAGCAGTGCTCCCACACCACGAAACTCACCCGCAAACACCAGGAAGCCCCCCAAACAGGCCCCCGAAAACGCTACATAGAGCAAAATGTCAGAAATAGCCCAAAAAAAAATCGGCCTGGATTTTGTCCCAACCACTTCTACCCGGTATTAGACCTTCCCAGGAATGCCCCAAGACCCGGCAACCCACCCGCCAAGAAGCATAACACCCCCAAACAGGCCAAAAGCAAAATCTCATACTTGCAATATTTCTGGGCCTTCGGTCCAAACGCGCTGCGTAGCTAGGCCATAAGTCGGGGTTGGCACGACGGATTTCCTGAAAAGCAAATGCAATCAAGATTAGAGTGTCCCAGCAGTGCTCCCAGACCACGAAACTCACCCACAAACACCAGGAAGCCCCCCAAACAGGCCCCCGAAAACGCTACATAGAGCAAAATGTCAGAAATAGCCCAAAAAAAAATCGGCCTGGATTTTGTCCCAACCACTTCTACCCGGTATTAGACCTTCCCAGGAATGCCCTAAGACCCGGCAACCCACCCGCCAAGAAGCATAACACCCCCAAACAGGACAAAAGCAAAATCTCATACTTGCAATATTTCTGGGCCTTCGGTCCAAACGCGCTGCGTAGCTAGGCCATAAGTCGGGGTTGGCACGACGGATTTCCTGAAAAGCAAATGCAATCAAGATTAGAGTGTCCCAGCAGTGCTCCCAGACCACGAAACTCACCCACAAACACCAGGAAGCCCCCCAAACAGGCCCCCGAAAACGCTACATAGAGCAAAATGTCAGAAATAGCCCAAAAAAAAATCGGCCTGGATTTTGTCCCAACCACTTCTACCCGGTATTAGACCTTCCCAGGAATGCCCCAAGACCCGGCAACCCACCCGCCAAGAAGCATAACACCCCCAAACAGGCCAAAAGCAAAATCTCATACTTGCAATATTTCTGGGCCTTCGGTCCAAACGCGCTGCGTAGCTAGGCCATAAGTCGGGGTTGGCACGACGGATTTCCTGAAAAGCAAATGCAATCAAGATTAGAGTGTCCCAGCAATGCTCTCAGACCACGAAACTCACCCACAAACAGACGGAACCCCCCCTAAGAGCACCTCAAAGGCAAGCAAGTCATCAAAAACACAAAAAATTTTCCGCCTCGGATTTGGCACAAACCACTTTTAGTGCTTCCCAGCAATGGCCCCAGACCCGTCAACTCACCTGCAAAGAGGTAGAACAACACCCCCACAAGTGCTGAGTCTTTCTTCATTGGGCGTAAACCAGCCCTCTGCTTTGATGGAAATAGGAGTCTGGAGGAGGAGGATAGAGGAGCATGTTCTTCTGAACTTGTGAACCTGAGGAATGCAGACTGCGGCACCTTCAAATAAATTAGCAAACAAGTGAAGACAGTTCTGCTGATGGGCTTGTCTTTGTGATTATCTGATTAAAGTTTGAATTATATTAACTGTGCACAACAAAGAAAGACAGACACACAGGAATAAAAGTGAATAAGGATGAAAAAGAAAGTTATTGATTCGTTGTCTCATTTTCAGGGCTCGAAGTCGGTATCACGGTCCAGGAATAAGAATAAGGCTTCGTCATCATACTCTGCGAATTCAGCCCGGGTGAGGTCAGTGCCAACTGACAGAGTAGAAATTCCCTCATCTATGGTGCTGGCCACCTCCTCTTCATCCGGCACGCTCTCTCGTACTCTTATATCTGGTGGTATGAGGTGCTGATTCATCTTGATCATTGTTAACCTCTCCACATTTTTGGGCGAGAGGCGGCTCCGTTTGGGAGTTACAATCCCACCAGCCGCACTGAAAACCCGTTCAGAAGACACACTTGCGAGTGGGCAAGACAAGTAGTTTAAAGCCAGGTTGGTGAGCTGTGGCCACAATTCTTTTTTCCCATGCCAATACGCCAATGGGTCAGAATTAACATAGACCTCTGTGGAGTCATTCAGATAGTCCTTCACCATCGACTCAAGGTCCTCCTCCAAGGTTCCTCCACTTTGCGTAGCTCTTGCTGTGCCTCTGACCTTTTGAGAACCAAACCCACGCAGAGCTAGCCAATCCTCTTCAGCCTCCAATGTTTCTGTTGTCTTTCGTGCAGATGATCCGGTTGCCGGTGTCTTTAACGGCTGAGAGGTCACTTGTGCCACAGCCACAGGTGCAGAAGTGGATTGTTTTGACTGGGGATGGCCTGCTGATGTACTGCCATTTCCTTCAATTTCCAGCCGTTCTGTTTCAAACTTCTTGGCTGACAAGGCTAGCCAACGTTTGTACTTTGTAACATCTTCATCAGCAAAAGGAAAGAATGCTCTGCCTGCCAGCGCCTTTTTGTAGCGTGGATCCAGAATAGTAGCACAAATGTAATGCTGTTCTGAGTGGATCTTTTGAAGACGTTCATCACCTTGTAGGAGCTCTAATAATTTCTCAGCCAGAAGCAAAGAGTCTTTCTTTTTGTCATCTTTTCGAAACACAGAACACACCTCCTTCAGTTGGTCCTCCAGCATGTACAACAATGGGATAGCTTTTCCCAAATTAGAGTCCTCCTTGCTGACTGCACGTGTGAAGACCTCAAAAGGACGAAGCATGCGTGTTAGGCTTTCAACTATGTTCCATTGCGGCCCACCCATCCTCAGCTCCTCTATACCCTCTTTCAAGAAATATTGATCGAGTTGCGTATACTGCTCATACAGACGCTCAAGCATGTAGAAGGTTGAGTTCCAACGTGTTACCACCTCCTGGATGAGTGCTTTCACTGGCATTTGACTTTGATATAGCATGCTCCTCAGCTGCTTGCGGGCCTTAAAAGAATGCCTGAAATGCTTGCAAATTTTTCGGCAGTTCTCCAATACACTGTACGCTGCACTGCGTTTATTACCCAAGAATTTTTGGACAACCAGGTTTATACAGTGCGCCAAACACGGCACTCTGAAATAGTAACCGTCCCTCATGGCCTTAACTATATTGGAGCCATTGTCTGTGGAAACATAACCAACCTTGCGTTTTAGTGGGGACAGACAGTTAAGGACCTTTGTGTTAAAGACATCCAAAATGTTTTCTGCTGTGTGACGTTTCTCCAAACCAAACATGGCTAGTGTTGCATGTTTCCGAGCACCTTTAAAAACAATGTTAGTGTCAACACCTGAGTTTAGCTTTGCTTTAGCCCCTGAAAAAGAGACCCAGTGTGCAGTGATGCACATGTAATCAGCGCCTGCGCCACTGGTCCACATGTCTGTTGTCAGATGTATAGTGTGAACAGCACTCTTCTGCAAAGCTGCCCCAATCACCTTCAGAACATCTTCATGTAGTGCTGGAACCGCAACTCGGGCAAAATAGAACCGGCTAGGAACCTTCCATTTAGGGCAGAGCGCTGTCACTAATTCTAGAAAACCAACCCCTTCTACAAAAGAAAAAGGGAGAAGGTCCAGAGCTAGCATTTTAGCCAGCTTAGTGTTATACAGACGGGTCATTGGGTGGTTGCGTTCATATTGCGCTTCTGTAAACAACATCTTTTTAATATTGCCCTGGACCAATGATTTACGGGATGATGATGATCTCTTCGACCCAGTTACGCTCGCTGATGAACTTTTCCGCATTGATGTCTCACTCTCTCCCACACTCTTAGTGTGGCTCCCATGGGGTGTGCTGCTGACATGGGAACTGGGTGTAAGTGAAGTGTTTGAATCGTCTTCTACCTCCTCGTCATCAGCAGATGACAAATCAACGTTTTCATTACGTGCAATTCCGGCTTTCTTGACCGCCTCTAGGTGCGGAAACCATTCGACAGGGTGCCTTCTCTCAAGATGACCTCTCTGGCCTCCGGTACCATAGTTAGAACCAAGCTTACCACGACTAAATCGAAGCTTACAAAGGCTACAAATGGCTACGTTTTCCTTTTTTGGGCAAACACTAAAGAAGTCCCAAACTGGAGACTTGAAATGTCTTCGGGGGCCGGAGGAGGCGGCGATACTGGTGGTGGTGGTCCTGCTGCTAATGACAGATGAAGTGGAGGATGTGGATTGCCGAACTTCAGTACGTTTTGCACTTTCACCACCACGAATTGAGGTCGAGGACGAGGTGGGTACCTTCTTGCGAAGAAATATGGAAGCGGTAGGTTTTGGTGTACTACTTAACTCCAAATCTAATGATTCCATTTCCATTGCCTCCTCGCCGACATCATCATCACGCTCAGCAGCTTCTCGGGATAGGGTCAAAATGTCTCTTTGCTGCATGCCCGGTGGGGCTGCAGTGACCTTTGTGATGACTGGCTCGTCGTCATCGTGAGAGGCTTCATCACCAGCAGTATCTGTCACTTCTTGTTGAGCCTCATCACACTCCATAGGTTTGAGTTTTTGGACGACCTTCCTTTTACGCTTAGGTAACGGTGTCAGATCATGGTGTGCCTCTGCCTCACTGTCAGACCGCAGTTGTGGTTCCCAAGACAGATCACTTGCACCAGAACGAGGTGGGCTTGAAGAAGATGTAGACACCCCCCTTGATCTTTTCCTTGCTAGGGATGTGGAAGACAATGAATGATCATCAGGAGGAGTGGCTTCCAATGATACCTCAGCTTCATTGTCGATTTCCAAATGTGCCCCTACTTCGGGAGGAACAACTATTGTGGGCACTTGTGAACGTCCATGCACCTTTGCTTGCGCATCTCCTTTTGCTGCCTCTCCTTCCACATGTACTTGGGCGTGTACTTGCACATGGTGTTGTTGTTGCGGCTGTGGTTGTTCAACACTTGTCAGATGAGTTACAACAACCTGTGTTGATTCAGGGACATTGCTGCTACTTTCTTGCGATGAGCCAACATCACTGGTCGATGGTGATTGGAGAAGTACACTGACTGCCTCTGAAGCACTCAAGGGCTTTGACTTAAGTTGGCGTGGTGGTGGAGGCACTGAACCCAATGGAGCAGGGGTGCTGCTCTCAGGTTGGTCCCCAGCAGATCCTGCTGCTGCAGGCGTACTTTTTTTTTTGCTCCCAAAAAAAGTGGCGGGTGGCACACCAGCCTCCTTGGTAACTTGCTTCTTCTGCTCCTTACTAGCAACTTTCTTGCTAGAGGAGCTACGGAGAACTTTCTTTGGGGCCATCTTCTTCAGAGCAGGTCAGACAGCAGGCCGCAGTTGCACGAATTGTAGAGTTGTCTGAGGCCAGACGTGACGTCGCGTGACGTTATGCTGCACACACACACCGCTGCAGGACTTCTTCCTGGCACTGGTGGTTCTCTTGAGTCTTGTGCACCTAAAAAAAATGGAAGACAGAGGAACATCAGTTCAGTTATAGAGCACAAAAAAATCGAAAAACACTGCAAAATCAGCACAATCCCAATCCATCCATGCCCTCCATAATGTTTAAATTCAAGACAACCCACAGAAAGACTAGGCCCATGCAAGACTCACTACCCCTGGGCATAAATAAAGGTTGAAAAGTAGGCAAAATGGTTGGAGGCCTAACAACAAAGCCTGCATTCAAAATAGCCACTTGCCTGCCAGCACATGGCCAGTGCCTGTAGCTGCACTCAAAATGGCCACCAGCCACATGGCATGTCCCTCCCCATGAACACCCCCAAAAATCGAAAAACACTGCAAAATCAGCACAATCCCATTCCATCCATGGCCTCCATGATGTTTAAATTCAAGACAGCCCACAGAAAGACTAGGCCCATGCTAGACTGAAATACCCCTGGTGAAAAGGCCACAAGTACAGGCCCAAAAATCGAAAAACACTGCAAAATCAGCACAATCCCATTCAATCCATGGCCTCCATGATGTTTAAATTCAAGACAACCCACAGAAATACTAGGCCCATGCAAGACTCACTACCCCTGGGCATAAATAAAGGTTGAAAAGTAGGCAAAATGGTTGGAGGCCTAACAACAAAGCCTGCATTCAAAATGGCCACTTGCCTGCCAGCACATGGCCAGTGCCTGTAGCTGCACTCAAAATGGCCACCAGCCACATGGCATGTCCCTCCCCATGAACACCCCCAAAAATCGAAAAACACTGCAAAATCAGCACAATCCCATTCAATCCATGGCCTCCATGATGTTTAAATTCAAGACAACCCACAGAAAGACTAGGCCCATGCTAGACTCAAATACCCCTGGTGAAAAGGCCACAAGTACAGGCCCAAAAATCGAAAAACACTGCAAAATCAGCACAATCCTATTCCATCCATGGCCTCCATGATGTTTAAATTCAAGACAGCCCACAGAAAGACTAGGCCCATGCTAGACTCAAATACCCCTGGTGAAAAGGCCACAAGTACAGGCCCAAAAATCGAAAAACACTGCAAAATCAGCACAATCCTATTCCATCCATGGCCTCCATGATGTTTAAATTCAAGACAGCCCACAGAAAGACTAGGCCCATGCTAGACTGAAATACCCCTGGTGAAAAGGCCACAAGTACAGGCCCAAAAATCGAAAAACACTGCAAAATCAGCACAATCCCATTCAATCCATGGCCTCCATGATGTTTAAATTCAAGACAACTGTTGGACAGGCCACATGAAGGGCCGCTCTCCCCCGGCCCAACCAGGCCTGAGTCCAGTCACGCAGGTACCACACACCACCATTGCACGTCCTCCGTCCCCTCCGGGACCCCTGCCCTCGAGCATATTGACCTCGTGGGCCCGATCCACTGCCGGCCCACGCGCCCAGCCTGGGACGCCATCTTGGACACTCCACCACGAGGCCGCCTGGCCCCCGATCGACCTCAACCCTGGGCCTGGCCGGCCGCAGACATTCCGGCACCACCCTCCACCCAGGAGGTGAGCGGGCTACTTGGCAAGTCAATGGGAGAAAGAGGTGCCGATGGCTCTCCCCCGCCAAGTGCCGCTCGCCCATCGCCTCCCCGGGCGCTGGCTCCACCCCCCTGCTGGGTGTCTGGACTCCCTCATCCCGGACCTCCCGACCTCCAAGTGCGAAGGTCCGGACATCAAAGCCCGCCAGCCCTATAACTGGGGCAGCTCCAGAGCAGGAAGGCAGTTGTATCTTGGAGTCGAGAGACGTAAAGAGGAACTCATCCTTGACGGACTACTGGCGCTGCCGTAGCTCTGTCTTGTGCACCATCGTCCTGCCTGTTGGCGCTGCCACAGCCTTCGCAACCTCCTTATCCTTCATCGTCGTCGGGACCTGCTGGCGTGGCCGCGGACCGTTGTAACCGTCATCTTCACCGGGACCTGCAGGCTCCGCCGCGGACCGTCGTCTTCCTTCGTCCATATCGGGACCTGCCTGGCTCCGCCGCGGCCCGATCAGCTAGAACGCCGAGCTCGAGGATTGAGAGCTATTTTTCACTCATTGGTAACAAAGACTGTCCCGCTACCCCTTTCCTAAGCCAGAGGCTAGAACCGAGGGGACCCCTGAGTCCAGACCTCCTTGTATCATATTATCGTAACTTAAGAATTGCCTATAAAGTCTCGTTAACCGTCAATCTTGTGTGGTGTCCGTCTGTGGGGGGGAAGTTACTTGTCTGTACAGTCGTTGGAGACGGCTCTCCCCGGAGACCTCTCCCCGTAGTCTCGGCCGACCCTCCCGGTCCGTCTAACATTGGTGGCCAGCGGCGCGATTCGAATCACCGCATAACGTACAGAGAGTAGCTCACCCCACGACGAAATCACAATGACCACTAAAGAAAGCGGATCAACCAAGAAATTCCAAATGGAGAAACTGGAAGAGTACAGCCATCGTGAACTAAAACAATTCTGCATCGAACTGGGTATCGCTACCACCGGACTAAGCACCAAAGACGATTTCAAGCATGCCCTAGAATCTTGGGCAGAGACCGGGGCTGCCGGAACCCCCGATCAAAGCACCGCAGAAAGAACCACCACGGCCCCTGAAGGGCAAAGAACGGGTCTCTCGCAAGACGAGATCCAGGAAAGAGAAAGAACCCGACTACACGAGCTGGAAATGGCCCGACTCAAGATGGACATTGAACTCAAGCTGGCCGAACAAAAAATCAACTTAGAGCACCTGCGTCTCCGAGAAGAAAGAGAGGAGAAACAGAGACAAAGGGAGCTCGAGGAAAAGAAACTGGCGTACGAACACGAACGGAACCTAGCCGAGATCAACCTGCGCAAGCAGAATAAAGAAGCAGGGGTGCCCGAGCGACCCCACACCTCAGGGGCCACAGAGAAAAAAGTACATATCCCCAAGGATGTTGTCCGAGAATATTTCCGAGAGGACGACATCCAGCAATGGTTTAAAGCCTATGAAATCGCGATGACTGCACACCGGATCGATAGAAGCGATTGGGGAGCCGGTCTATGGGGGAGATTCCTCAATGAGGGCCGCGATACCCTGCTACAGCTCCCGGACCACCAGATGACCACCTATGACCATATGAAAGCGGCACTCCTCACCCGCTATGGCCTCACACCCGAGATGTACCGTCAGAGGTTCCGAGACTGCACCCGCATCCCGGGTACAACTTGGGTGGACTATGTAACATACTTCAGCCGAGCCTTCGAGGGCTGGATCAGAGGAAGCAACGTCACGACCTACGAACAACTGTTCAATCTGATGGTGTGGGAGCATCTGTCGAACAATTGCTTCATTGAACTCCGCCAGCACCTCCTCGACAGCAAGTTAACAGATCCCCGGCAGCTCGCAGCAGAAGCTGACCGGTGGGAGATCACCAGAGTAGGCCGGAATGGGTTCTACGAACAGAACCGGAACAACAATGGTCAGCACCGACCCAGAGGAGGAGGAGGGGGCCAAGGGCGAGGAAAAGACAACGCTCCGACCGCCCCCGCAACCAGCACCACCCCCCCGGCCAACCGGGGCAGCACCCCGGCGCGACCGGGGTACAGAGCCAATGTCACGTGTCACCGATGCCAACGAGTCGGCCACTACGCAAACGACCCAAACTGCCCGCAGTACCAGAGCCCAAGACCCCGCCAAGTGGCCGCCGCGGCCCTAGGGGAAGAACAGATCTCCGAGGAGCAGGAAGAATACGAACAAGAGCATCAGGAGTGGGAGCCAGCCGCCATGGCTCTAGCATGCTTAGGGGGGAAAGACATGGTCCCGCGGGTCCCCCTACCCGCTAACACCCAGAAGTACAGCCAATGGGTGAGCATCAATGGACGCCGGGCCGAAGCCCTTCGTGACACCGGGGCCAGTGTAACAGCCGTCCGCTGTCACCTGGTGACCCCAGAACAGTATCTACCGAACATTCTCTGCCCTGTACGATCAGCCGATAACTCGGAAAGTTTGTGTCGGATGGCCTGCGTCCCTTTCGAATGGGGAGGGGTCTCCGGCATGTTGAAAGTAACAGTCCGAGACGACGCCCCCGTAGACTGCCTCCTTGGAAATGACCTTGAAAGCTCTCCGTGGGCAGCCGTGGAGCGAAGAGAACACCTGGGGATGTTAGGCGTCCCAGACTGGGCGTGCGTCACCACCCGGTCCATGGCCGCCCGTGCCAACCACCGCCCAGAAGAACCCGAATGGCCGGCGCCACCGCCTCCGGTCGCCCCAGCCGAAACCACCGACCATGACATCCCCCCCGAACCAGCTCAACCCTCCGACCTCGCTAACCTCGAACAGTGGTCTCAAGAAGGGGGGCCCACGCAAGAACAATTTCGCCAGGAACAGAAGACCTGTCCCTCCCTCGAGGGACTCCGCCAGCAAGCGCTCGCCCAAAGCGCAGGGGATACCCCCGGAACTCATTGGGTCTACTGGGACAATGATCTGCTGTACAGCGAGCAAAGAATCGCCGAGCTGGGGGCCAACCGAGTATTAGTGGTGCCCCTCCGTTATAGAGACTTTCTGCTAAACCTGGCCCACGATGTCCCCCTGGCAGGGCACCTGGGACAGGATAAAACCTACAGTCGCCTAGTGACCCACTTCTTCTGGCCCAAAATGAGGAACGATGTGCACCAGCATTGCCGATCTTGCCCCACGTGCCAAGCCAGTGGAAAGAGCGGCCGCAAACTAAAGGCCCCCCTGCAACCTTTCCCTGTGGTCACTACCCCATTTGAGAGAGTCGGAATAGACATTGTGGGGCCCTTGGACCCGCGCACAAAACAAGGCCATCGATTCATCTTGGTGCTAGTGGACCACGCCACCCGCTACCCTGAGGCTGTTCCTCTGCGAACTGTGACAGCCCCGGTAGTCGGCCGGGCTCTGATGGGGATCTTCTCCCGTGTGGGCTTCCCCCGAGAAGTCGTCAGCGACAGAGGCACGAACTTTATCTCTAAATACATGAAATCCCTCTGGCAACAGTGCGGGGTCACCTACCGATTCACGACCCCCTATCACCCCCAAGGGAACGGACTTGTTGAGCGGTTCAACCGCACGCTAAAGGGGATGATCGGGGGGCTGGAAGAGCCCCTCCGTCGCCAGTGGGATGTGCTGCTGCCGTGCCTCCTCTTCGCCTACCGAGAGGTCCCTCAGAAATCCCTAGGCTTCAGCCCATTTGAACTGCTATATGGACACCCAGTGCGGGGGCCGCTCAGCCTAGTCAAAGAGGGCTGGGAGATGCCTCCGTTAAAGAACCCTCCAGATGTCTTCCGGTACCTCCTCACCCTCCGCAACCAGACCCGGCGGTTCAGAGAACTAGCAAAAGCCAACCTAGAGGCCAGTCAAGAGGACATGAAAAAATGGTATGACCAGAATGCCTCATCCATTGAGTTCGAACCTGGCCAACAGGTATGGGTGATGTCCCCCACTGAGCCATGCGCCCTACAAGACAAATGGACGGGGCCCTTCAAAGTAATCGAGCGCAAGGGTCCTGCCACCTATCTCATCGACATGGAATCCTCCCGGAACCCTCTCCGGGTCCTCCACGCTAACAGACTAAAGCCCCACTTTGTGCGAACAGAGCTTAGCCTCCTGATGGCCACAGACAATGGGGTTGAAGAAGACTCCGAGCCTCTCCCTGACCTCCTACGGACTCAGGAGCAAGACGGCTCCGTGGATGGGGTCCGGCTCTCGGAGGCCCTCACCAGAGAACAACGCCAAGAGTGTCAAACCCTCCTGTCACAGTTCGCCAGCTTGTTCTCCCTCACCCCAGGGGTCACTTCCTGGTGTGTGCACGATGTGGACACCGGGGACAGCCCCCCTATCCGCCACCGGGCCTACCGCGTGCCAGATCGGGTACGGGCCTGCATCCAGGAGGAAGTAGCCAAGATGCTCACGCTCGGGGTCATCGAGCCCTCAGACAGTCCCTGGGCCAGCCCTGTCGTACTGGTCCCCAAAGCAGCTGCCCCCGGCACCACACCGGAACTCCGGTTCTGCGTCGACTACCGGGGCTTGAATGCGGTCACCCGAACAGACGCACATCCCATCCCCCGGGCAGATGAACTAGTCGACCGAATGGGAGCTGCCCGCTACCTCAGCATCTTGGACCTGACAGCAGGCTATTGGCAGATCGGCCTCACACCCCGAGCACAAGAACGTTCTGCCTTCTCCACCCCCGATGGCCATTACCATTTCACGGTCATGCCCTTCGGCATGAAGAATGCCCCAGCAACATTCCAACGACTCGTCAATCAGGTCCTGGCGGGGCTCGAAGGATTCAGCGCCGCCTACCTAGACGACATCGCTGTATACAGCCACCATTGGACTGAGCACCTCCACCACCTCCGAGCAGTGCTGCAAGCCCTTCAGCGAGCTGGCCTCACGATCAAGGCCAGCAAGTGCCAAATTGGGCAAGGATCTGTAACCTACCTCGGACACCAGGTGGGAAGCGGCCTAGTGGCTCCTCTGCAGCTGAAAATTGCCGCCATCCAGGCCTGGCAGCCCCCCATCACCCAAACCGAGGTACGAGCCTTCCTGGGCCTCACGGGCTATTACCGAAGGTTCGTGAAAGACTATGGTACCATAGTGGGGCCCCTCACAGAACTCACGTCAAAGAATCAGCCCAAGAAAGTCAACTGGACACCAGAGTGTCAAACTGCATTTGAACAATTGAAGGCCGCCATGTGTTCCGCCCCTGTGCTCCAGGCCCCGGACTACAGCCGGGAGTTCGTCGTCCAGACAGACGCCTCCGACCAGGGCATTGGGGCAGTCCTGTCTCAAGTGAACACCGAAGGCCTTGATCAACCGGTGGCCGTCATCAGCCGGAGACTCCTGCCACGGGAGCAACGCTGGAGCACCATAGAGAGGGAAGCCTTCGCTGTGGTATGGGCCCTCAAGAAGCTCCGGCCCTACCTTTTTGGCACCCACTTTCGGGTGCAGACCGACCACCGACCCCTGCAGTGGCTGATGCATATGCGGGGGGAAAACCCAAAGTTGCTACGCTGGTCCATCTCCTTGCAAGGTATGGACTTCACAGTCGAACACCGGCCCGGGCCAGATCACGCCAATGCGGATGGCCTGTCCCGGTTTTTCCGCCTCGACGAGGAGAGTCCCCAAGAGGATGGGTAACTCTCCCCGCCTTCAGCTGGGGGGGACGCATGTTGGACAGGCCACATGAAGGGCCGCTCTCCCCCGGCCCAACCAGGCCTGAGTCCAGTCACGCAGGTACCACACACCACCATTGCACGTCCTCCGTCCCCTCCGGGACCCCTGCCCTCGCGCATATTGACCTCGTGGGCCCGATCCACTGCCGGCCCACGCGCCCAGCCTGGGACGCCATCTTGGACACTCCACCACGAGGCCGCCTGGCCCCCGATCGACCTCAACCCTGGGCCTGGCCGGCCGCAGACATTCCGGCACCACCCTCCACCCAGGAGGTGAGCGGGCTACTTGGCAAGTCAATGGGAGAAAGAGGTGCCGATGGCTCTCCCCCGCCAAGTGCCGCTCGCCCATCGCCTCCCCGGGCGCTGGCTCCACCCCCCTGCTGGGTGTCTGGACTCCCTCATCCCGGACCTCCCGACCTCCAAGTGCGAAGGTCCGGACATCAAAGCCCGCCAGCCCTATAACTGGGGCAGCTCCAGAGCAGGAAGGCAGTTGTATCTTGGAGTCGAGAGACGTAAAGAGGAACTCATCCTTGACGGACTACTGGCGCTGCCGTAGCTCTGTCTTGTGCACCATCGTCCTGCCTGTTGGCGCTGCCACAGCCTTCGCAACCTCCTTATCCTTCATCGTCGTCGGGACCTGCTGGCGTGGCCGCGGACCGTTGTAACCGTCATCTTCACCGGGACCTGCAGGCTCCGCCGCGGACCGTCGTCTTCCTTCGTCCATATCGGGACCTGCCTGGCTCCGCCGCGGCCCGATCAGCTAGAACGCCGAGCTCGAGGATTGAGAGCTATTTTTCACTCATTGGTAACAAAGACTGTCCCGCTACCCCTTTCCTAAGCCAGAGGCTAGAACCGAGGGGACCCCTGAGTCCAGACCTCCTTGTATCATATTATCGTAACTTAAGAATTGCCTATAAAGTCTCGTTAACCGTCAATCTTGTGTGGTGTCCGTCTGTGGGGGGGAAGTTACTTGTCTGTACAGTCGTTGGAGACGGCTCTCCCCGGAGACCTCTCCCCGTAGTCTCGGCCGACCCTCCCGGTCCGTCTAACAACAACCCACAGAAATACTAGGCCCATGCAAGACTCACTACCCCTGGGCATAAATAAAGGTTGAAAAGTAGGCAAAATGGTTGGAGGCCTAACAACAAAGCCTGCATTCAAAATGGCCACTTGCCTGCCAGCACATGGCCAGTGCCTGTAGCTGCACTCAAAATGGCCACCAGCCACATGGCATGTCCCTCCCCATGAACACCCCCAAAAATCGAAAAACACTGCAAAATCAGCACAATCCCATTCCATCCATGGCCTCCATGATGTTTAAATTCAAGACAGCCCACAGAAAGACTAGGCCCATGCTAGACTGAAATACCCCTGGTGAAAAGGCCACAAGTACAGGCCCAAAAATCGAAAAACACTGCAAAATCAGCACAATCCCATTCAATCCATGGCCTCCATGATGTTTAAATTCAAGACAACCCACAGAAATACTAGGCCCATGCAAGACTCACTACCCCTGGGCATAAATAAAGGTTGAAAAGTAGGCAAAATGGTTGGAGGCCTAACAACAAAGCCTGCATTCAAAATGGCCACTTGCCTGCCAGCACATGGCCAGTGCCTGTAGCTGCACTCAAAATGGCCACCAGCCACATGGCATGTCCTTCCCCATGAACACCCCCAAAAATCGAAAAACACTGCAAAATCAGCACAATCCCATTCAATCCATGGCCTCCATGATGTTTAAATTCAAGACAACCCACAGAAAGACTAGGCCCATGCTAGACTCAAATACCCCTGGTGAAAAGGCCACAAGTACAGGCCCAAAAATCGAAAAACACTGCAAAATCAGCACAATCCTATTCCATCCATGGCCTCCATGATGTTTAAATTCAAGACAGCCCACAGAAAGACTAGGCCCATGCTAGACTCAAATACCCCTGGTGAAAAGGCCACAAGTACAGGCCCAAAAATCGAAAAACACTGCAAAATCAGCACAATCCTATTCCATCCATGGCCTCCATGATGTTTAAATTCAAGACAGCCCACAGAAAGACTAGGCCCATGCTAGACTCAAATACCCCTGGTGAAAAGGCCACAAGTACAGGCCCAAAAATCGAAAAACACTGCAAAATCAGCACAATCCTATTCCATCCATGGCCTCCATGATGTTTAAATTCAAGACAGCCCACAGAAAGACTAGGCCCATGCTAGACTGAAATACCCCTGGTGAAAAGGCCACAAGTACAGGCCCAAAAATCGAAAAACACTGCAAAATCAGCACAATCCCATTCAATCCATGGCCTCCATGATGTTTAAATTCAAGACAACCCACAGAAATACTAGGCCCATGCAAGACTCACTACCCCTGGGCATAAATAAAGGTTGAAAAGTAGGCAAAATGGTTGGAGGCCTAACAACAAAGCCTGCATTCAAAATGGCCACTTGCCTGCCAGCACATGGCCAGTGCCTGTAGCTGCACTCAAAATGGCCACCAGCCACATGGCATGTCCCTCCCCATGAACACCCCCAAAAATCGAAAAACACTGCAAAATCAGCACAATCCCATTCAATCCATGGCCTCCATGATGTTTAAATTCAAGACATCCCACAGAAAGACTAGGCCCATGCTAGACTCAAATACCCCTGGTGAAAAGGCCACAAGTACAGGCCCAAAAATCGAAAAACACTGCAAAATCCGCACAATCCTATTCCATCCATGGCCTCCATGATGTTTAAATTCAAGACAGCCCACAGAAAGACTAGGCCCATGCTAGACTCAAATACCCCTGGTGAAAAGGCCACAAGTACAGGCCCAAAAATCGAAAAACACTGCAAAATCAGCACAATCCCATTCCATCCATGGCCTCCATGATGTTTAAATTCAAGACAGCCCACAGAAAGACTAGGCCCATGCACCACTCACTACCCCTGGTCAAGGCCCCAACAACAGGTCAAAAATCGAAAAACACAAAATTTTACAAAAAAAAAAAATCGAAAAACACAGAAAAATCAGCACAATCCCAATTCATCTATGGCCTCCATGATGTTTAAGTTCAAGACAACCACAGTCCACCCACCACTGAGTACCCCTGGGGAAAAGGCCCCAAAACAGCCCAAAAATCGAAAATCCCAAAATTTTAGTTGCAGCAACTGTAATGCCCCAAACAAACTTACTTGTAAAATTTCTAATCCAACAGTGATCCAAAGAAAGTCAAAAAGGCCTCAAATCCAAAGATCCAGCAGCATCCACAAAAAGTAATCCTTCCAGGTCCACATCCGAATGAAAAGTGACCAGGAGATGGACAAAGCACTGGGAGGAGCCTGCTGAACAGGAACAGGAAGTTGAAGACTATGGGGCACTTCCTTCCTCCCACCCCCCTGCCCCCCTCCCCAAAATGGACTCCTCGCTAAAAAAGTGCAGGCAAATGTCAAACTAAGGAGTTATTCACATAAAAATCATCATTTCTAGAAGGTTTATGCTGCTTGCTGGTGGATTTCTTGTGCAGAATTGCAAATTTATATTTTCGCTCGCCGCATCTCAAATCTCGCAATTGCGAAGTACCGTGAGACGTGATCTCGCCGTACTCGCGTTGACAAACTATCGCTGGCAAGCCGCGATGACGTAATCGCGCTCGCCAATTCCCGCGGGATCACACAGCAAGATCCAAAATGGCGCAGCACTCGCAAACTATCGAAAAAAACAACTCGGCAAACGATGATAAACGCCGCGCGCCGCAAAAATTGTATCACCAACGCCGCGCGCCGCCAAAAAAATCCGCTGCGTGCGAATTTGCGGATTTTGCGGGAAATCCGCAAATCTCGCGGATTGCGGATTTCCCGAAAATCCGCAAAATCCGCGAGCGGAACGGATTTTCCGCCCACGCTTAATACTGATGTTGTAGTGTAGTTCCTAGTTTCCCACTAGGCCCTGCGCATTGGAATAACATAAACAGTAGTATCGACGTGGAACTGGCTATATTCCAGGCCTCCACTGACTATGCTAAACTTAATTGGGTTGTGTTACCAACTAGCTCAGAGGTCACTGGAAACTTTCTTCTCTGCATAGGAAGTGATCAGCTTCCTTGGCACAGACAAGAAGGGATTCAGCTTTCCGAACAACCGTGCAACATGACAACTTTGCTCCTCAGATCAAGAGTCGATCTCTAGGGTCGTGTGAAACAATAGACATAGATTTCACTCAGTCAGTCTAGTGCAGTTTACTTTCACAGTATGTAGAGAATAGAGAGACGGGCGTGTATCAATAAAGGTTAACATTTATTGAACAGTCTTTCTTCTCGTACAAGAGAAATGTATTGCCACAATTGCAATAACTGTTATTATAAAAAGTACGTACAGTAAGATAAGAATAGCGAAATAGAACTGTAAAAGCATTGATATGGTTTCTTAGCCATACAATGGTTTAAAAGTAATAAAACATTTATACAGTCATATATACATTAGGCTAACATACTCAACTGGTGCTCCTAACTAAGCCTACCCCAGTGTGCCTGACCTAGGCCTAACACGTGAGAAGGGGGAGTAAGTAAGTAGCTTAAGTTAAGTTGGTTTTGCCAAGGTTTGTTTCAAGAATTCTCTTCTAAGGGTTTAGTCAACACCATACCTCTGAATAGAATGATGGAGGATTGGTATCTCCTTCAGGGGTCTCTCTCGATATCACAGTCACCTGCGAGGGTAAACTGGAAGCGCCGGGACTGGATTTCTCTGCACGAGAAAGGCAGCGGCTTCTCTCAGCGCGTCTGGAGGAAGGAGGGGTGACAGCGTCCGCGGGCAGCTGGGCTGGATGTCTTCGCAGAGGACGGCTGCACGGCTCCTCAAGCGTACTGCACCATAGGTCGCGCTGTAGCGGCGATAATGGTAATCAGTAGCTTCACCACCACAGGATAGCAGGCTGCAGCGACAGAGTGCTAGTTTTTACCAACACGGGGTCATGCAGGCAGCTGGCATCAGCAACATGTTCGCTCATTGCTTAAGGCAACGTTGGTAATATTTATACCTGACAGGTGCCGGGTTTGACGCAAGTTTGCTGGACATAAGACGTCAATTAAAGATGTCACTAGGAAGTGGCAGCTATCAGTTGCTCATTAGAGTTCTATTACTAATCAAAACATAGCAAGCGGGGATTTCCAGGTTTGCTAAGTTTTTATCTTGTTGAAGAACTCGGAGTGTTATCTAGGAATATCAGATAGTGACTGCTGCTCTGTCATTGCACTAATTGGTCGCAAAGGAAGTAGCAGAGAGTCATGCTGGAATGTGGCTCTGTGGCTCTGCTCGTGTGAGGCCAGAGATGACTTTACAGAAAATCGTACTTGAACGGTTATGCCAATATAGGGAACAAAGGGCTTTATAGCCGAATAGGGGCATAAGGTCACAGTATCGATCAGGAACCTAGATAAGCACATGACACCCACTCCACGAATTCATGTCCATCAAAATTACTAAAACTAAGCAATTAGATGCATGTGTAACATTGTATAACATAGCCCACCCCAAAATACATAAATGCATTCGAAATAGGCGTACTTGTAATACATGGAATTTAGGTACTGTACGTAGTTTTAAAAGCATAGTAATCATTCAAAAAAATTATTGCATATGAAATCAATGAACGATTATGCATAAAGAATTACACATGAAGTATCTCTGACAGAAGAAATGCGAGATAAATCATCACATAAAAATGCATTGTAATAATGTGTTTGCTAGAGGCTGGTGTTATGTTGTTATGTCTCTAGATGTGTTTAGAAATAGAAGTGTGAAGCTTCTGTTCTCTAAGAATAGTTTTTACGTTAAGCAAAGAATTGTTCGTGCCAAAAAGAAAGGGTCAATATTAAAAAATTGTCCAATTCAAAGAAAAATCAGTTTACCAAAGCTCCTGGCAGTTTTATGTTGATCAAAACTGAAGGCCGAATCCAGAGTTCATGGGAACGCTGTGTGTCGGAAAGCTTCTCAAAAGTTATTGTTTCTCTATGGGTGAGAACATCGTATCAGACAGGCTCGCAAAGAATTGGTCTACAAAATCAGGTGATAGTTCAACCAAATTAGATAGCGCTGAAACTTGGCAGGTGTGAGAATGATTGCTGTCATCGAAGGCAGGACCAGCAATGCTCACAGAACGTTGTACCTGGATGATGTTGCTTTTGTCACTCGCTCCACTGTTACCACTTGGCTGTAGTACAGGAGTCTCCACGAATACCGTCATCAGGATTGGTAGCCGCTGGGGACAACACAATGCGTGAGCCGTTATTGGACTTAGCAAAGTATCGACGTCCATTGGTACTGCTGATGGAAGTGAAAGACAGATGTCCAACACGCATTCCTCGCCGCAAAGCATACACCGTAGCACAGGTAAAATGCAATTTTGCCATATCGGTCTGAATGAAAGGAACCAGGTCATGTTTAGATCTCTCAGCCTGGCCAATCCGAGGACGTTAGTTATCCTGTCCCTGTAGCGCATTGCTAGGATTGTTTCTTCCATTCCCATGGGAGCTATGTCTGAGCCGAGGTTTGCCATAACGTAGCAGAAGGGTCAAAAATAGAATCCCTGCGATGAGTCCAAAAAATAGTGGAATACCACCAAAGATGGAGTGCACAAAATTAGGAAAGATTCCCAAAATTGCCTGGAAGGGTGTTAGCAGTCCCGTAAAGACTGTCTTAAATATGCCTGGGATGCTCGTAGCACTAGACATGTTAAAGAGTTGCTCGAGCATTTGTACGAAATGCACGGGGCAATTTGTTGATAAAAGGTCATGGACCTCAGTAGCCGTCCTTGCGACTAGAAGATCATACGTCTCTTTAGATGACGTTATAGGCACTGTTGTCTGTAAAAGCACAGATTTCATTTTGCTTAATGTATCAATTCGTATAGAATAGAGATTCAGACGAGGCCAGAGGGGAGTCACTGTGTCTGGAGGCCCGCTCGGAAACAATGCTTGCATACAACATTTGACCATGGACGTTACTTCTACTAGATAACTTAGTCCGGGCGCGAGGCCACAGCACCTGTGATCCGTTCTTAGAATGTAACTCCCGTTTGCGAGTTGCATAAAGAAGGGCTCTATCTGAGTTGCAGGTGTGACTAGCTGGTGGCATGAAAGGTTGTTTGAATTGCCATCACATGCTCCGTGTAAATTAATACCCTGACACAAAAGTATACCGCTTAGTGAATGTTTACAGTTGTCACCACTAAGAAATACATTTTTGTCGCTGTCACTATAGCAAGAATGAGTGTATGGTAATTTCCATTCGGATTTAACATATCCCTTACCCAATTGTTCATATTGGCCAGCAGGTATGTATTCAAGGCACTTTTTAAAGCGGAAAGTTGTTATCGGAATTGTGATAATTCCGTGTATTATCCATTCAATGACAGGGCTCTCTGACATTGTCAATGATAATCTCTCGAGTTTCTCGATGCTCAAAATTGTATAGTCTGCTCCTTTCTGTGCCAAACTGATCTGTTTATCAGTAAGGTTAAAAATGGAAAATAATGACGTTGTGTTTATCAAACGCCAAGGCACATAGCCTGAACGAAGATTTTGCAGCGTCCAGCCTAATTCTATAATAGAGCGTAATTGAGACTGGCCATGTTGTAACATTAGCAAATCTCTGTCTATCACATCAAAGGCAGATGATACAATATTGTCCAAAGAATATATTCTGGAAGACAGAGTCATTAACCCATTGTCTACCACAGAAAGTGTTTTTTCCAAATTAATACGATCAATTTCTCGTATCTTTTCAGCAGTTTCAATTTGCTTTACTTTCCAAGCCTCGTTGTAAGCAGCATAGATACTGGTCGCTATGAAACGCTTTTGACGCTGTTTGCGTGGTCCAAGAATGAAATCGCGCAGATCAGCACCATCTTTTAACAAAGACAAGTGTTGCTTAATTTCAGCCAGTGTGGATGAAGTTAGCCATTCTAGGCAGAGTTTGCCTACACTGTATGTGGTTATAATTCCTGGATGTTGTCTCTGGGAATATCTTGAGTCTAATCTGGTCATTTTTAAACCCTGTGTTTTGTTCAGGAACCTATCTTGACAGTTATTTGTGTCTGTAGGCCAGATTAACCACTTTTTCCAATCAGGATGTGTTCTGTTGAAATGTAAAATGTGTGACACGTCTAATTCATTATCTGCAGTTGTATTCTCAGCTATTGGCTTTGGTATAGACGGTGTTTTCATTTCTTTGTTCTTAGCTAGGCCAAGACAAGATGTTTGGTGTACAGTGTCATTTAAAAATAACATTTGTTCCGGTATCATGCAGGTTCTAAATAGTGCTTCTATGCCTTGCACCTGCCAATCTTTTGTACCCCAAATTGATTTCGTTTCAATATTATTTTTCCAATAATCAAAACCAAATGTCATCATTTTGTCATAAAATGCTTCTGAATATATCAATTTAGAATTTGTCAGCATTGTTTTCATGCCTGTTTTATCTAACAGTTTATAATAAAACGTTTCTGCATCACTTGTGTTAAACCCTGAAAAATATTTGAATTTCTCAAAAAATGCTTTAGAACTGCTTTTAGGTGGTGTAGAACAATGTTCCCATTGATTATACATAAAAACATTTCTAGGCTGTGCAGATTTATGCAAGTAATGATCCCCATAGTGGGTGTAACAGAATAACTGCTCATAACTAGATGAACCTTGTAAATAATCATGATCTGTGAATCTAGCTGACATTACTAAATCAGACATCATGTCATTAATACTGTTAAAGTCCCAATCATCAGAGAACGTACTTGGTGTCACAAAGTCACTTAAGGAAACCTTTAGTTGATGTGGATACTTCAGGATTTCGACCGGACCATAGATCTCATAGTCTGTTTTCTCCCATACTACCCCACCAGGTATTGGAATTGCTGTGACATTTACTGTTGACAGTTCTCTTTTCTTCACGTGGGATGATCTGTGTGGTTTCAGGACTAGGTTGATGTTCTGACTTGCTGTGTCCATTCAATTGTAATGAACTTCCCTAAAATTAAAACTAAAATTAGGCAGAGTAGGAGTATGAATACCCCTGTGATAATCCAATGCTCAATCAACGGCGAATCCAGATAAAGTTCTTTGATTTGTTGAAGGAGTCCTGTTGTATTTTCTTTAGAATACTTTTTTGTTTCTGGCATCACTTCGGGGTCGTTCTGATCTTCAGAGAAGTTGTCGAAGTTGATGAAATAACCAGAGGCAGTTCTGTCAATTGATGGGATTGTTCTTTCAATCTGTCTCTCGGTAGCACTTTCTGATGCCACATCATTGTAGACTGGTGTTGTTTCTTGACGAACTGTTTCAATCTGTGTTTCAAGAGGCACGAGTTCCATGGCATTATTGCATAGTCCTTCATTGTGCACTGCAGGCTGATCGAATGTGATTAGTCTTTCAGTTTGAACCTCTTGGATTGTTGCAAGTTTGGGTATTCTGTTGTTTCTTGGGAGTCCACTGGGCCTACTGTTGATTATAGGCCACATGCTTGTGGTTTTACCAGGTCGATGGACACGACTCTGTTCTCCTTTTTACCAGCAAGGGGCGGTAGCACAACTGATCTTGTTCCGGTGACTGCTAAGACAGGTACTGCTTTTCTGTAAGAAGGCCCAAATTCCTTCTTAACCGCGATCTTTTCTCTGACTAGATCCCCAATCTTTGGAATCCAGACAGGCCTTGCTGGGGCTGTTGCGGGTGGTGCCTCGTCAGTGGTACTTGGCTGTTGCTTTAACTTTATGTTGCTTAATGATTTTCTTGTTTCATTCAGTTCCTGTAAAACAGCCAAACGGTCTTTTACTTCAAACTGCGTTGTTTCTGCTTGTACCACTGACATCTGACTATCGAGGTCCTGAACGCGCATTCTTATTCCGAACAATAGTTCGTATGGGCTGAAACCTTTTAGAGAATTTCTTGGCATGTTGTTAAGACTAGTCTGGACACTTATTAAATGTTTGACCCACCCAGCGCCTGAACCTAATACCTTCGCTGTTATAGATTGCTTTATGTCCCGGTTTTTTCTTTCTACCACACTATTCCCTTCGGGATGCGACGGACAAGAATACCGCAACCCAATTCCCATGCTGGCCATGGCCTCCCTATAGGCTCGAGAGCTGAAAGCAGGACCCTGGTCAGAATGGAACGTGGTAATTGCGTATGTGCCGATATGGACTCGCTAATCTTTTATAACAGTTCTAGGCGTCAGCCGAGTGCTGGTGGCCTCATTTTTTAAGTGCATTTCGTCTTAAACGTTGTACACTGGGACGCGCTTTTCTTCTTTGATTGCGCAGATAGACCGCCTTATGCTGTCTAGAAGGGATCCTGAAACTACACTGGCCTGTTCATTACTGCGATCTCTGTTGCAGTCTTCACAATTTTGAGCAAAACATTGAATATCTATACTCATTCCTGGCCACCAATACTCTGATTGCAATTCTTTCAGAGAGGCTTTGATTGTTTGGTGTTTCAGACCCAACCCCATGTGTGCTTCCAGTAGGAGGAAGCCCCTCCTGCTCCTGTTTGGAATTACTCTATCCCCCACTCCAGGGATTCGAGCAAAAGGAACGGAGTTTGCATCGATTATGTATGCATAATTGAGTGGATAGTTTACGGGTAGTGCTGCACAGTCGCCTTTTACGGTCGTTTTTACTGCTAGCATGGTTTCCCCGTCTATATACTTATCTGTACGTTTTTTTGTGGCTACGGAAGCCGGGTTAGTTGCTTCTGCGGTGGCTGTATTAGCCAATGAATTCCCTGCAACGTGAACGCCATCACGCTGAAGACTCTGTGCGTGAATCACGTGAGTCTTTTGTAGTTCTTTGTGTAAAAGAGCTACTTGTTCCCAAAGCAATTTATGCTTTATTGTGGCACCTGTGTCATCTTTGTAATCGTTTTCGATCCAACTCTGCAGTTTGTTATTGTAAGAATTGACGCAAAAATGAGAATCGCACACTATAAGTGTGGGGAATTCGCGTTCTGCATTTTCGAGCGCCATCTTTAAAGATCTGATTTCAGTTCTTTGAACTGAACAGTACTTTACAGATTCAGTTTTTGTTACTTTCGGTCTGAATTTACCGCACAGCCAACGACCTTTAATAATCGCACATGCTGCATCGTAGGATTTTCTCTCTACGTTGAAATGCTGTACAAAGCTATCTGTATAGATTATACATGCGTATTGTGGGAGAGGCAGGATTTCGATTGGCAGAGGATATTCTTCTTCATATTCTAAATCATTCAGTTCTTCGTATTGCGGGGCGAAATAGTATTTCACATCTTCCGCTGCTAGAGAATCTATGTACTGTATCCATTTCGGATCCAGTGACACTGTAGGCAGGTTTACTGGGCTGAATAGCGCCTCGAAGGCGGATTCCGCTGTAAGGATATTAATCCGTTTGCCGTGTGCTAGTTCTCTTTCATTTGCTAATGCGATTTGCACTGCGTTCACAGTTTTTTCTGTGCGACTGAATGTTTTTTCTGCTTGTGTGTACAAGTGAGATTTAATTGAAATTGGTACCTTTTCTCCCTCATTAGAGGTTAGGTACGTGAATCCGCATCTTCCTGGGATGACTCGGATTACAAGATCGATCGTGTTGTCACGTGTATCTAATTTTGTTTTTGCTAACATGTCTGTTTGCAGTGATCTCAAAATTTCTGTGTGTTTTTGAGTCCAATTGATTTGTTTTAAATCAGGTTTTATTAGTTCGTAGAGAGGTTTAACCCTCTCTGCGTAATTTAGGATGTAAGTTCTTCCGAAATTCAGAAAACCTAGTATTGATTGTAAATTCTTCAGCGTTTTTGGAGCTTGGAGTACAGCGCACTTCTCTAAGAAGTTGTCCGCTAGGCTTTTCCCTTCACTTGATAATTCGTACCCTAAAAACAGTACTGTCAGATGGGCAATTCGAGACTTTTTAAAGTTGAATTTGTAACCCTCTGCTGCGAACCCAAGTATAATGGTGTTCACTCTTTTCAAGTGAGTATCCAAGTCGTCGTCTGTGAGATAAATATCATCTACGTAAGATAATGCTTCATCATCATAGATTTGTAGTAACTCTGTTACCCTAGCTGAGAATAGTCCTGGGCTGTTCTTGAACCCCTGTGGGAGTCGACAGAATTTTTTCTGCGACCCAAATGCAGAGAAAGCGGTCAGATATCTGCTTTCTGGTGCAATGTTTTGACAAAAGAAACCATTAGAAATGTCTAATGTCGTTTTATATTTTTTCCTAACTATATTATTCATTAGGGCTGCACTATGCGAGTTTTGTACTGCAAAGGTTTTGCAACATGTATTAAGGTGTCTGTAGTCCAAAACTAGACGATATGAATTGTCTGGCTTGGAGACAGGAAACAAAGGATTGTTCATTTGAGAGGTGCATGTTTCAATCACCCCCTGATATTCAAGTTGATCTAAGATCTCCCTGACCTGTTTTTTTGCTTCTTGCTTTATGGGATACTGCCGTTGGGCAGTTGGTTCACTTTTTAGTTGGATTTTGTGAGGCGTAGAATCCTCATCCCATCCTACGTGATTTTTATACAATGCAGGTGCCTGGGCTACAGCCCATTTCCTTGCATATGTGTATTTTTTGTGAATCGGTATGTGATTCGAGAAGGCAGGCATAATTACCTCTTCGCCACGAGGGCACTCCCTGACAAACTCCGGGGGCCAATCTTTTTCAGCTAACAGAATATCATAGCCTTTCGAGAGCTTATCCCAAAACAGACCCTTAATTTTCCTAGTCTTATCACCCTCTATACGCAATGTTATTTCGTATATTTTATGGGGCTCGCTAAGCCTGGCGTCGGCAGTTTCAACCTGAATGTATTCATTCGTGTCCACTGTCTCCAGATGACTCATCAAGATCTTGCGCGCTATACTGATTTCTGCTGCACTGTCCAACATTGTCAATGCCCACTCCCCGTTTTTCAACTGTGTCCTCAGTATTCTCGGCATGGTTGATTACTCTAATACTAGCTACCTTCTTTTTCTGAAATTGAGATTTCTTATTTTGAGCAGGTTCCTTGTCTTTGGACTTGGTGTGCTCTCCTGGGTCTGACCGTCCTCTTCTTTCCGAATTCTGTGGAAGAGATCGAGAGGGACGTGTATCAATACTTTGATATCTATCAGGTCTTTTTATATTATCCCTATTTCTAAGGTTATATCTTTTCTCAGAGGGCTCCCGTTGGGGAGACTGGCGTTCTCGAGTCGGAGTTCTTTCCCTCCGTCGAGGAGACCTTCCTCTGGACTGGAAAACTTTTTCCTTGGGAGTGGATTGTTTATTTCCATCCCAGCTCTTTTTAGGAGTGTTTGAATTATTTTTAATAAATAATTTTTCTGGATTTTCGAGCAGTTGGGGCTTAACTGGTTTCCCACCCAAGCTGTCTCTACCTAATTCTTCATAGCATTTTTCTATGATTTTTGCAAGCTCAACAGGATCTTTTATATCTGTTTCCCTCAACTTCTGGCGAATCGCCACAGATGCTGCTTCTCCCTTTACGTTGGCTAATAATATAGCCGTGACCTGCTTGAAGTCTTTCAGTAATTTCATACCTAGATTTAAAGCTGGTTCTGGACCGAATTCATTTTGAATCTGTTTTAGCACGTCTGGTATTACCGCCATAGACGGAACACCGTGTGTTTTTGTGTAAATGGAAGCAAAGACTGTACCCCAAGTGTCGCAGTCCTCCACGTGTGGTGCGATTCCCATAGGAAGGCAGATGGTCAAGATTCTGTGTTTCTCAATAGGGGTAGTATCAGGAAATACTGCCTCTATTTGAGTGATTTTCTGGGCTAACCAGAAAGGAATTTGTTCCCGTTTTACGGGTGTTTTACCAAGACATGACTGTATGTTCTGTGGTGTAATTTTATTTGTGTTCCCCTGATGAGGGGTCAGCTGTGGTGTATTAACAGCTGGCTGGACTGTTGCAGTCCGTATTACATATTGGACCAATTGCCTATGTATTTTTATTAATGTGTTTAGCTGTGCTAACAGCTCTTCTCTAGACATTTTTGCAATGTCAGGATGTGGTGTGTAGCTGGCTAGAACCGGCCACGTGGCTCCTGGTCTACCTAGTGGACCGAGCCTAGTTATGTGATCATTGTGTTTTAGGGCGCCATTAAACCAGAGCAGGTGCTCTTGAAATTTAAGTGGAATTTCAACCTCCTCGAAAGGGGCGTACTCATCCGGAGGTTCCTCTATTTTGTAATAGTGAAACTCTTGTGTTATAGCGTTTACCGCTGGAAAGTTTATCCATGAATAGAATACCTCTGTCTGCCGATACTCGTGAGCCTCTATCACGAAAATTACTGTACCACCTTGAGGTGGCAGTCCGTTTTCTATAAGTTTTAAAGTTATAGATCTTCTTAACTGGACCGGGATGATAATAGCATCCGGGTCTGCCTGTAGGAGACTTGTGTCTTCCTCTATTAGTATGGAAGCCAGTCTAACTGCTTCTTCATTGTCTGGCATTTTAAAAATGCAGGCTTTGCAGAGTAGGTCTCCAAGGAGACAAAGATTAGATGCACAATATTTTGGAACACTGTATCCTTCAACGTTGAATAAACCAGAGCTTTACATAGGAATCTCTTCCTACTAAGGTCGGGCGGATTTTAACCTTTCACCCACTCCAGACGTCTATTGGAGTATTTACGGGAGAAAGGGGTGTGAAATATGCACGACTGAGTTACTCTACAAGTCTTACGTTAGTTTATCGCCTTACCAAACGTTAGGGCGCCATGTAGTGTAGTTCCTAGTTTCCCACTAGGCCCTGCGCATTGGAATAACATAAACAGTAGTATCGACGTGGAACTGGCTATATTCCAGGCCTCCACTGACTATGCTAAACTTAATTGGGTTGTGTTACCAACTAGCTCAGAGGTCACTGGAAACTTTCTTCTCTGCATAGGAAGTGATCAGCTTCCTTGGCACAGACAAGAAGGGATTCAGCTTTCCAACAACCGTGCAACATGACAACTTTGCTCCTCAGATCAAGAGTCGATCTCTAGGGTCGTGTGAAACAATAGACATAGATTTCACTCAGTCAGTCTAGTGCAGTTTACTTTCACAGTATGTAGAGAATAGAGAGACGGGCGTGTATCAATAAAGGTTAACATTTATTGAACAGTCTTTCTTCTCGTACAAGAGAAATGTATTGCCACAATTGCAATAACTGTTATTATAAAAAGTACGTACAGTAAGATAAGAATAGCGAAATAGAACTGTAAAAGCATTGATATGGTTTCTTAGCCATACAATGGTTTAAAAGTAATAAAACATTTATACAGTCATATATACATTAGGCTAACATACTCAACTGGTGCTCCTAACTAAGCCTACCCCAGTGTGCCTGACCTAGGCCTAACACGTGAGAAGGGGGAGTAAGTAAGTAGCTTAAGTTAAGTTGGTTTTGCCAAGGTTTGTTTCAAGAATTCTCTTCTAAGGGTTTAGTCAACACCATACCTCTGAATAGAATGATGGAGGATTGGTATCTCCTTCAGGGGTCTCTCTCGATATCCCAGTCACCTGCGAGGGTAAACTGGAAGCGCCGGGACTGGATTTCTCTGCACGAGAAAGGCAGCGGCTTCTCTCAGCGCGTCTGGAGGAAGGAGGGGTGACAGCGTCCGCGGGCAGCTGGGCTGGATGTCTTCGCAGAGGACGGCTGCACGGCTCCTCAAGCGTACTGCACCATAGGTCGCGCTGTAGCGGCGATAATGGTAATCAGTAGCTTCACCACCACAGGATAGCAGGCTGCAGCGACAGAGTGCTAGTTTTTACCAACACGGGGTCATGCAGGCAGCTGGCATCAGCAACATGTTCGCTCATTGCTTAAGGCAACGTTGGTAATATTTATACCTGACAGGTGCCGGGTTTGACGCAAGTTTGCTGGACATAAGACGTCAATTAAAGATGTCACTAGGAAGTGGCAGCTATCAGTTGCTCATTAGAGTTCTATTACTAATCAAAACATAGCAAGCGGGGATTTCCAGGTTTGCTAAGTTTTTATCTTGTTGAAGAACTCGGAGTGTTATCTAGGAATATCAGATAGTGACTGCTGCTCTGTCATTGCACTAATTGGTCGCAAAGGAAGTAGCAGAGAGTCATGCTGGAATGTGGCTCTGTGGCTCTGCTCGTGTGAGGCCAGAGATGACTTTACAGAAAATCGTACTTGAACGGTTATGCCAATATAGGGAACAAAGGGCTTTATAGCCGAATAGGGGCATAAGGTCACAGTATCGATCAGGAACCTAGAAAAGCACATGACAATGTACTGCCTCTGATGTACCTGCTCTGGTGTCCACACTGCCCTGTTGCTGCCCTGTTGCTATCCTCATACTGATGTACTGCCTCTGATGTACCTGCTCTGGTGTCCACACTGCCCTGTTGCTGCCCTGTTGCTGTTCTCATACTGATGTACTGACTCTGATGTACCTGCTCTGGTGTCCACACTGCCCTGTTGCTGCCCTGTTGCTATTCTCAAACTGATGTACTGACTCTGATGTACCTGCTCTGGTGTCCACACTGCCCTGTTGCTGCCCTGTTGCTGTTCTCAAACTGATGTACTGCCTCTGATGTACCTGCTCTCGTGTCCACACTGCCCTGTTGCTGCCCTGTTGCTATTCTCAAACTGATGTACTGACTCTGATGTACCTGCTCTGGTGTCCACACTGCCCTGTTGCTGCCCTGTTGCTGTTCTCATACTGATGTACTGCCTCTGATGTACCTGCTCTGGTGTCCACACTACCCTGTTTCTGCCCTGTTGCTATTCTCATACTGATGTACTGACTCTGATGCACACTGCCCTGTTGCTGCCCTGTTGCTGTTCTCATACTGATGTACTGCATCTGATGTACCTGCTCTGGTGTCCACACTGCCCTGTTGCTGTTCTCATACTGATGTACTGACTCTGATGTACCCGCTCTGGTGTCCACACTGCCCTGTTGCTGTTCTCATACTGATGTACTGACTCTGATGTACCTGCTCTGGTGTCCAAACTGCCCTGTTGCTGCCCTGTTGCTGTTCTCATACTGATGTACTGCATCTGATGTACCTGCTCTGGTGTCCACACTGCCCTGTTGCTATTCTCATACTGATGTACTGCATCTGATGTACCTGCTCTGGTGTCCACACTGCCCTGTTGCTGCCCTGTTGCTGTTCTCATACTGATGTACTGCATCTGATGTACCTGCTCTGGTGTCCACACTGCCCTGTTGCTATTCTCATACTGATGTACTGCATCTGATGTACCTGCTCTGGTGTCCACACTGCCCTGTTGCTGCCCTGTTGCTGTTCTCATACTGATGTACTGCATCTGATGTACCTGCTCTGGTGTCCACACTGCCCTGTTGCTGTTCTCATACTGATGTACTGACTCTGATGTACCTGCTCTGGTGTCCACACTGCCCTGTTGCTGCCCTGTTGCTGTTCTCATACTGATGTACTGCCTCTGATGTACCTGCTCTGGTGTCCACACTGCCCTGTTGCTGCCCTGTTGCTATTCTCATACTGATGTACTGACTCTGATGTACCTGCTCTGGTGTCCACACTGCCCTGTTGCTGTTCTCATACTGATGTATGCCCTCTGATGTACTGCCTCTGATGTACCTGCTCTGGTGTCCACACTGCCCTGTTGCTGCCCTGTTGCTGTTCTCATACTGATGTACTGACTCTGATGTACCTGCTCTGGTGTCCACACTGCCCTGTTGCTGCCCTGTTGCTGTTCTCATACTGATGTACTGACTCTGATGTACCCGCTCTGGTGTCCACACTGCCCTGTTGCTATTCTCATACTGATGTACTGCCTCTGATGTACCTGCTCTGGTGTCCACACTGTCCTGTTGCTGCCCTGTTGCTGTTCTCATACTGATGTACTGACTCTGATGTACCTGCTCTGGTGTCCACACTGCCCTGTTGCTGCCCTGTTGCTGTTCTCATACTGATGTACTGCCTCTGATGTACCCGCTCTGGTGTCCACACTGCCCTGTTGCTATTCTCATACTGATGTACTGCCTCTGATGTACCTGCTCTGGTGTCCACACTGCCCTGTTGCTGCCCTGTTGCTATCCTCATACTGATGTACTGCCCCTGATGTACCTGCTCTGGTGTCCACACTGCCCTGTTGCTGCCCTGTTGCTATTCTCAAACTGATGTACTGACTCTGATGTACCTGCTCTGGTGTCCACACTGCCCTGTTGCTGCCCTGTTGCTGTTCTCATACTGATGTACTGCCTCTGATGTACCTGCTCTGGTGTCCACACTGCCCTGTTGCTGTTCTCATACTGCATTGTGCCCTCTCATGTGCTGCCTCTGATGTACCTGCTCTGGTGTCCACACTGCCCTGTTGCTGCCCTGTTGCTATCCTCATACTGATGTACTGCCTCTGATGTACCTGCTCTGGTGTCCACACTGCCCTGTTGCTGCCCTGTTGCTGTTCTCATACTGATGTACTGACTCTGATGTACCTGCTCTGGTGTCCACACTGCCCTGTTGCTGCCCTGTTGCTGTTCTCATACTGATGTATGCCCTCTGATGTACTGCATCTGATGTACCTGCTCTGGTGTCCACAATGCCCTGTTGCTGTTCTCATACTGATGTACTGCATCTGATGTACCTGCTCTGGTGTCCACACTGCCCTGTTGCTGCCCTGTTGCTATCATCATACTGATGTACTGCCTCTGATGTACCTGCTCTGGTGTCCACACTGCCCTGTTGCTGCCCTGTTGCTGTTCTCAAACTGATGTACTGACTCTGATGTACCTGCTCTGGTGTCCACACTGCCCTGTTGCTGCCCTGTTGCTGTTCTCATACTGATGTACTGCCTCTGATGTACCTGCTCTGATGTCCACACTGCCCTGTTGCTGTTCTCATACTGCATTGTGCCCTCTCATGTGCTGCCTCTGATGTACCTGCTCTGGTGTCCACACTGCCCTGTTGCTGCCCTGTTGCTATCCTCATACTGATGTACTGCCTCTGATGTACCTGCTCTGGTGTCCACACTGCCCTGTTGCTGTTCTCATACTGCATTGTGCCCTCTCATGTGCTGCCTCTGATGTACCTGCTCTGGTGTCCACACTGCCCTGTTGCTGCCCTGTTGCTATTCTCAAACTGCATTGTGCCCTCTCATGTGCTGCCTCTGATGTACCTGCTCTGGTGTCCACACTGCCCTGTTGCTGCCCTGTTGCTATCCTCATACTGATGTACTGCCTCTGATGTACCTGCTCTGGTGTCCACACTGCCCTGTTGCTGCCCTGTTGCTGTTCTCAAACTGATGTACTGCCTCTGATGTACCTGCTCTCGTGTCCACACTGCCCTGTTGCTGCCCTGTTGCTATTCTCAAACTGATGTACTGACTCTGATGTACCTGCTCTGGTGTCCACACTGCCCTGTTGCTGCCCTGTTGCTGTTCTCATACTGATGTACTGCCTCTGATGTACCTGCTCTGGTGTCCACACTGCCCTGTTGCTGCCCTGTTGCTGTTCTCATACTGATGTACTGCA
Source organism: Lissotriton vulgaris (assembly GCF_964263255.1). NCBI lineage: Eukaryota > Metazoa > Chordata > Amphibia > Caudata > Salamandridae > Lissotriton > Lissotriton vulgaris. The sequence goes on along the minus strand of NW_028252032.1, from coordinate 104,376 downwards.
TCTGATGTACCTGCTCTGGTGTCCAGACTGCCCTGTTGCTGTTCTCATACTGATGTACTGCATCTGATGTACCTGCTCTGGTGTCCACACTGCCCTGTTGCTGCCCTGTTGCTGTTCTCATACTGATGTACTGCATCTGATGTACCTGCTCTGGTGTCCACACTGCCCTGTTGCTGTTCTCATACTGATGTACTGACTCTGATGTACCTGCTCTGGTGTCCACACTGCCCTGTTGCTGCCCTGTTGCTGTTCTCATACTGATGTACTGCCTCTGATGTACCTGCTCTGGTGTCCACACTGCCCTGTTGCTGCCCTGTTGCTATCCTCATACTGATTAAGCATGGGCGAATTTTGCGGATCTCGCGTTCGCGAATTTGCGGATTTTTGAACTCGCAATCCGCAAAATCCGCGAATTCTTGCGAATTTGCGGATTTTTTTTTTTTTGTGTTCGCAAGGATTTCTGCCAGTTCGCGAGGGTTTCGTACCAGTTCGCAATTGCGAACTTACATTTCGTCGCGCAACGGTCGCGAATTATGTTGTTTCTACGTCTGGTTCATCATCACAGGTTCCCAGCACCCTCTGTTTCACCACTGCAACCCTCTGTTACATCAATGCCACCCTCTGGTTCATCATTACTGTAGATTATGGGGGGGAAAAGCAAGCACACCATCCCTGCTTCAACTCAGATGAATTAATTTGGGGTTAGTTTATTAATGTGTCACTGTTTTAAAATTCCAGTCTGGCACCTGCTTCCTTATCTGTAATTTTGCTTTCTGTTGCAGTGCATTTTTTTTCCCCAGGACCTTCTTTGTGGCCTACTTGTAGCTATTGTATGAGCCTGCTGTGAGGGTCAGAGCAGGGTCATACAATTGTTGCAACTAGCAACTGAATTCTGGAGGGGCCCCAGTCAGGAAGCACTACCGGGAATTGTTACTAATGATGAGTTTGAACTCTTGCCCCTGCCGAGTGCTTTCACTTTTGAAAAACTCGTTTTTCTGCAATTTCGCGGGGTTCGCGGGGTGCGAACACGCGCAAGATGGGATTCGGAAGCCGCAAATTCGTGCGAATATGCAATTTGTTTTTTTTGCGGCGTGTTAGTTGGCAAGGTTTTGTGCGTTTTTGCGAGCCGCTCGTAGCGCAAGACGCGAAGTTACCCTCGCGGTCGTTCAAGGGCGCAGCCATCTTGTTTGCCTGACGTATTTCCGTTTCCGGGCGCGAAGTGTAATCTCGCAAAGTCCGCGGTTTGCCAGTACAGTCTCGCGCGTGTTCGCAAGGAAAATCTCGCGCGAACTTACCCGCGCGGTCGTGAACGGGCGCGGCCATCTTGTTTCTCATTCATTGCTATGGTTCTGGGCATGGTCTTTGTATCCTCTGTCAATCTCTGCCATCCTTTGCTTGTTTGAAGTTTTTTTTAATCTATTTTACTTATTATCTATCCCTCTATTTTTCTAGCCCTATATTTTTGTGTTTACTGCTACTTTTGGTTAATTTTAAACTACTTTTGTAAACTCTTTTCTTTTCTTCTCTTCCCTATTCTATTTTCTTTATTCCTTTCCGCCCAGACCATGGTGAAGGGAGCCGGGAAGCATCCCGAGAAGGGGAAGGGTCCCGCACCCCGTGTCCGGCTCCCGTGCGGGCGTTTGAGGGGGGAGCTAGTGATGCCACGGGAGATCTTTACCCCGGAGGAGGTGGCCCAACTCATTTTTTATGTTCAGCGCCGCCTCCCCAGGACCATCATGGGAGGCGGCAAGATCAGTGCCGGGTACGGGGCCCGGGAGCGCCGGAAGCGGTGGGAGAAGGTGTGCCAGGCCATTTACCACCACTCTCGGGTCTGGCGCACCTACAACCAGGCCACCCACCGCTGGACGGATGTCCTGACCCGTGAGCGAGATCTGCTCGACCTCCTTGGCCTTGAGATCCCCGGGCTTGGTGAGTAGTAGTAGCTATGTCTTTACTACTATGTTTTCTCCTGCTGTGTTATTATATTGCAAATTTTTGTTTTTTACCAAGAGCAATAATGCTGCTCATTAAATTGTAGGTACATTTTATTTCAAAATCTTCTGTGCATTTCAGGTACACTGCTCTCCTTCTCAGTAGTGTTGCTACTATGCTTATTTGTTTTAGATTTTGTGTTCATTTCATTGGCCTGTGAAATTATGTATGAGTGTAGTTGAAAGAACTGCGCAATGCTACACACTAAGGTTCAGATTTTTAATTACCGGCGCATCCCTGCAAAGTTGCAGGGATGCGCCAGTAATTGTGCGTCACGCCACCATCACCCATGGTGCGCCGTATTACAATGCGGCGCGCCATGGGCCCAAAACGTCACCAAAGCGTTACGCATCTGTGCCGTAAAGGTGGCGCATTGCTGGAGTTGCGTCGCAACGATGGTGCAGCTCCATCAATTCTCTGGGGTGCCCTATCTCCCCAATGCTGCGTCAAGCCGTACGTCTGCTTCAAGCAGGCGCAGGGTTTGAGTCACGCATCATTGTCCTCAAAGTGACCGATTGAAATCTTGTAGATTTCCCTCAGCCACTTTTAGGATGCGTTCCTGCGCAGGAACGCCCTCCCTTGCGCCGGAACACCCCTATTGGCGCAGGGCTTTACAACGTGATGCATCTCCCAGATGCGTCACGTTGTTAATATACGCCGCACCATTGCGCCTCTTTTGTGCTGTCGCTGCGTCACAAAAGTCACGCAACAATGGAGCAAAAGAGCCGCAAGGGCCTTATAAATCAGCCCCTACAGACTCAAGTCCAGTCCTTCCTTTGTACACATGGCGATAAGAAGAAATAGTGGTGGTGGATTAATAGTTTGAGTATTTTAATGACTGGTGAATGTAGTAGGAAACTTTAGTGTTGTCGCTGATCTTCAATCACGATGGACTTTGGCTGTCACTTTGCGTGCTGCGGACTGCTGCCTGCCAATCCTAGGCAAACCTTTTTAGTACTTTGTTTAGTGAGTTACATAGGGTAGTTTCCAATTCGACGGTCCGCAAATCAAGCAATACTAAAGTAATGACGTAGTCGACCACATGAGATTGGTCAATAATATATCCCGTGGAGTCGTTCCCTATTTGCTATTTCGCAAAAATATTTTGTTACTTTGTTAGTTCTTTTTTAAATGTTTGATTTGGTTGAGAAATAAATATCATCCATGTTTTCTGTTTTTCTTTCTTTCATGTTGTACATCAGCTTCCCCCAGGGGCAAGAGGAGGACACAGGAGGAGGAGGAGGAGGGTGCTGTTGTCGATGCAGGCCAGGACCGGGCAGTCGAGGGCTCCTTTGCTGGCCCCAGTAAGTTTTAATTTTAATATAGAGTACTTATTTTTTCCTAGCGTTCCTCATTCGATTTTTTCTAAATCGTCTTTGATCTTCTTGTAGACAGGATCTAAATTCTTATCCCTATGACTCCGTGTGGTATTACTAGATTATTCTTATTAGTCTGTCTGTGTAGCTAACTAAGATTGCACATTTGGCATTTCCATTGGACTCCCATTCTAGTCAGCAATAGCTCTATGCACTGAGTGTAGTCCTCTGGGATTGTCCATAATGTCTTTTCAAGTATTCTAAATGTTTATGCTTTGACCATTGCCAACAATAAAAAGGTGAATGACCACCACCAAGAAATAATAAGATACTACTTTACTTTTGGTTTGGATAGGACAATCCATTCTACTACTGTTGCAGGGACAAATCTGCACAAACAGAACTATGGACACTAAATAATGCATCGCTTAGCTTATCAATTATAATAGGTGCTGTAACTGTTAGACTTTCCACATACCTCAGTGATAACAGACTTTGTAGTTGAACCCCCAATCTCCTTACTGACTAGATAGTGTGGCAGAGTCATTTAGCTCCCAAAGTCACCGATGGCAGAGGCACGGACTCATGCTTGCAAAAATTCGAAAACCTTTAGCTCATCCACTCTAGTCTGGAGGACCAAAAACCACAGAGTCTATTTAAGTTTAAAAGCTTTATTAAAAGTAAACACATTTATTAATTTCAAGTTTGTCATAAAAGTGAACGTGTAACTGAAAATGGAAAAGTGCTTAGTGCTGACGATTAATTGGACACATTTCTTGTGGTCGAGCCGAGCTCTCACCTGGTTTGAACTTGATCCTGCTCGTGTTCTTAGAAGTCAAGGTTCTGTCTGTTAGGAGAAAAAGTGGTGCGTGTTAAAAAGTAAAAAGCAAACATTCATCAGTTGTGCCAAAAAGTGCAGCAAGACAACAGCCTTCCCTGGAAAAAGGGACATTTTTACTCTAGAGTACACAGTCAAAAATTATTAAATTGTACACTTTTTTTCACATTTCTTTCTTCCTCCTAGACCAAATATTATATAGTAGTGAGTGGTGTATTCTAACATTATTAAATGTACTTTGTAGGTGGAACATCTGGAGACGGGGCCAGCGCGGAGGTGGTGGCATTGGACGAGGAGGACAACTCTGGGGAGGAGGAGGTGCAAGTGCCGGAAAAGGACATGCCTGTGAGGGTTCACACGGTGGTGGCGGGCAGAGGTAAGCTATACATTCCTTAGTCATTGAGATTGAAGACTGCAGAGTGTGCTTTCTGCACGGGTGTATTATAAAAAAAGCAGGTAGTAGCCTCCTCTAAATGTACTTCGACTTAGCTGTGAAGTTTTTGGCGAGAAGAATCCCAATCAGATCTGAGGTGAACTTGATGGATGGGATGAACGAAAAGCGAAAGAAGGGTGTAAGTAAGTGTGGAAGCACGAGAAATGTAATGATGACTGGAAAAGAAGAATGATATGTGTTTGCTTGGTCCCCGAGGTGGCTGGGAAGGTAAGAAAATGGTATGGTGCATGGCTGGGTGAATGATGAAGCAAGGATGGGTGGAAGGAGAACAGCCTGGGTGGGTGAGACAGAAACTGTATGTGTGCAATATACTTTGAATGGATGGATGCCTGGATCATTCATGGTACTATCTGACTCTTAGATAGCATATGTGAATCTAGAGAGAGTAGACGGTCACTGGATGAACTAAGTGTTACTTTGAAGAGCATGTAACACCGCACCCGCACGTCCGTTCCAGTGTAGGAAAGGCAAGGAAAAGAAGTTGTAACGTTGTCCAAAGACTACCATGAATAGTAGCAGTAGTTTGTATTGCAACTGCAAGCACAGCATATATCCAGTTATTACGGTGGGCACTCCCTACCTCCCTTAATAACTTTAGTTTAGTAGTAGTACGTCATTCATGTGTGGGGGTATCACTGTTCACTCAATAATAAGCAAAGCACCTAAAGTCATCCCATATGTCATCAAATACATCCCATGTGAAGTGATAGATAATCAGATAATTTAGCTTCTTCATTTTCCTTTTCTAATACTCATTTGCACTGTAGGGTGAAAGCTAAATTAATTAAGCAGTAGCCCTTTTAACAGAGTATTCTCAGTGCCACCCGTAATAGAAAAGTAAGAGCTTCACCACCTGCATGTACTGGACCGGTACAGTAACGCAAGTCTGTCTCACTCACCATGGTGTGCGTCTGTTTTTCTCGGGTGCAAGTTCACTGCGCTGGCATTATGCCGGCTTGCATAAGATAACGTACCAATTTTCCTAAACAAGAGAGAAGAAGAAGAATAAGAGTGGTGTACTGTCATAGTCGACTTTAATAGAAGTCCATAGTGCTCGTAGAATTTGTTCCTTAAACTCCCACTAATGTTAGAGCAAGGATGAAGAAGTCGGAGGTTACATAGATACTGTCCTCAATAGTTATGCACTGTGCTTTCAATTTGCTACTTGTACTGTGACAACTTTCTGCTCAATCATTTTGTGTTAATCTTAAGGAGCATTGGTTACAGACTATGTCTTTCTTTTTTCATGTAGTTGCTCCTTCCAAATCCAAGACACCATCAAGGAGGAAGGAGCAGGCTCGAATGGCCCGGCAACGGAGGCTGGATGCCACTGTTGCTGAATATCGGCGGCTGGTGGCCCTGGAGGAGGAGGAGACGCAGTCTGGAACAACAACAACGTCCACTGGGACAGCTGCCTCCTCCTCCGTGCGGGCTGCCAGCCAGCGCAGTGCTCCAGCGGTACGGAGCCGGGCTACCAAAGCCAAACGCCACCGCCCAGCAGCAAAGAAAGCAGCTGCCCCTCACAGGATTTGCAAGGCACACCGGCGCCGCTTATCCCTCAGACTGTCCTACCTGGAGCAGGAGGTCCATAATTATAAGAACGTGGTGGAGGGCCTCCGCTTCGAACTTGCCACCCTCCGCAAGGAGCATGATGCCCTGGCTGCTAATTCCAACAGCACCCTGCCATAGTGTCCCTTGCCCCTTTTTTAGAGACTTTTGGGGGGTGGGAATTGGGAGTTGTGATTTTTGGGGACTTTTGAAGGACAATCGTTGGGGTTAGGGAGGGTCTTGCGGGAGATTCTTTTGTTAGGGCTATAAAAATATACTTTTTGAAACTTTATCTGACCATACCTGTTTTTTACTGCTTTTGAGTCTGGTGGGTGGGGGTTTAACATAACAGTAAGTTTGTTTTCCTGAATAGTCCTAGGACTTTAGTAGTACTACCGTCAATCAAATCTCTCGTCTCTCCTAATACTCCATTATACTACCTCCAACCAAACGCCTATCTTACCTGTAATTTCTGTTTGCAAGTAGGGCTAGGCCCAGGGCTGGCTCCACGGGAAACAGCAAATAAGGTTGGCAATCCTGGGCGGATAAAATTTCCTCATAGCGGTGGTACTAGTGGTGTGACACAGTGGCAGTTGCTTGCCTATGAAAAAAAGAAAATGAAATCTGGTTTGTCCTCCTGAGCAATACAAAGGTACAATACAGAATATAGCAGGTGACAGAAGTACACTAGAACAGTGCCACGTTGTAGCCTAACAAATGTTAAAGTATAACTAATTCGGTTGAAGTTCTTTGACATTAGCCATGGGTCTTTGTCAAGCAGAGTAAGAATATATCCTCGGATTTCTTCACCAGCCTGTTGCTATCACCTTATCCTCCCCAGCAAGTGTGTGGATTTATTGCTGTAATTTAGTCACACATCAATCAAAACCACACAGCCCGGGGGAAGAGGGTTAGGGTTTGAAAAATGGATGGGTACGGGGGTTTTTGGGAAAGGTTTTGGGAGACAAGAAAAAGTAGCACAGCATGGACGAACAATTGTGAACATAAACAAATCTTTGGGTACAAACCTATCCATCAATCTTTGAAAGTGCATACACTACTGTAACTGCATGCATGTCAGTTAAAAGTAATTAGTACTTTCGACAACTGTGGAAGAAAGAATGCGACAGTACAGGGCGTGGGTGGAAATATTGATAACTATATTCAACATAAGGTCTCTGTAGCCAGATACCTGAGAGCCTTGCTGGTCACTATAAATCCATTCACAACAACACTCAATGGGGTTGGTCTGGAAGGTGTCAGGTTTACTCCCCGTGATCCAGTCGATGCAAATATGGTTCCACCTCCAAATGTCACCAACACCCAGAAGTGTAAACACAGGGTGTTCGAGGCATTAGGCGGGGGAGAAAAATAACAAACTAAAATAAAAAATGTGGGATGGGTAAAGGTAGGGTCAGCAGGGAAAGGATACCTGTAACAGAAGACAAGACAGGCATCAGTGAAGTGCTGTCCTAACATACAAGGGTACTCTCATATAGTCTCACTAAATAGTCTGCAAGTCTCCCGCCTACTCATGGGAAATGTAGTTTCATAGTACGGTAGGCGCTTAGGGGCTGCGTAACCTGACAGAAGGTATAGTAGATAGAAAAGGAGAAATTGCTTTTTTTCTAGGTGTCCCCTCACTCACCAGGGTTGCCCCTTGGTGACATGCTTCATCATTGGGGCCATCCCAGTCCTCTACGGCCTGGGGCGTGCTGCGACTTGCGAATTACGTAGGAGCACTTACAAATGACTATGTGTGGTGCAGATGTGATAGTGGAGTGGACTAAGTGATGTGTTAAGGGATCAATGTAGAAGCAGAGAGAGAGCCAAGAAATGCAGTCACAGTCAGAGAAAAAGGCAAGGGATACTGTATCTATGTGGTTGTAGTGGTCCTGTTGGAAGTGGTAAGTAAGTGGCCCGCAGAAAAAAAATCCTCCTATTAGCGGCACTCCTCCATTGCAGCCGACGCTTCGTCCATCGATGTTGGTCACCAGAAGACACCCTGTCCACTGCCTGCCTGATGCTGAATTGTGGCTCGCTACTGTGAAGCCTGACTCCATCCTTTTTTCCCCATTGCAGAGACTGAAACCCGGCCTGTAATTATTCAACGAAAAACAGGAAGTGATATAATATTACAACACCACTGATAAATAAATATAAGGTATGTAGGCTGTGGAGTGCAAAAAGTCACAATTTGTTTTTCCTAGTAGACAGTACAATGTTTTTGAAAGTGCGTACTCTGAGTCACCTTTTGAAGGATAAATAAGTATGGGCAAATTAATGTATCGGATCTTGCCCCTCAAGCTAGGTGTACTGTAAACTGTGTTTTAGAACAAAATTAGATCTTCCTAGCAGTGCTCCCACCCAGACCCTTACTAAAGCCAGTCGCAAAAATGTAGAAGACCCCCAATCAAATCTCAAAAAACGAGGCCTAGCAGAAAACTGGTGACAAAACTTACTTTGAAAGTAAAAGTAGGCCCAAGTACCCTAATTACCCATTACCCACCGTGGATTGCATTCAAACCACTTGCAAGCAACCAAGCAAAAGTAGCCATAGCCAGCATCGCTCCAAGACTCGAAATCCCCCCCACTCAAACACATGCAATAGAAATACTGCTAACCCTAACGAACCCTAAGTTAAGAATAGTGGCAAAGGCTTTCTTTAACTATGCCAAATCCCCCCCTTTCCCACCATGGATTTTCTTCAAATGACTTGCAACCAAAATTACACATTCTCACGAGTGCTCTAAGACCCCAGAACTCAGTTTGAAAAATCTAGAACACCCCGAAACACATGCAATCCTGCTGCTAGGGCTAACCCTAACGAACCCTAAGTTACAAAAAGTGCCAAAACTAAAGGCTTTTCCGCGCGGATTTTGTCCCAACCACTTCTACCCGGTATTAGACCTTCCCAGGAATGCCCCAAGACCCGGCAACCCACCCGCCAAGAAGCGTAACACCCCCAAACAGGCCAAAAGCAAAATCTCATACTTGCAATATTTCTGGGCCTTCGGTCCAAACGCGCTGCGTAGCTAGGCCATAAGTCGGGGTTGGCACGACGGATTTCCTGAAAAGCAAATGCAATCAAGATTAGAGTGTCCCAGCAGTGCTCCCAGACCACGAAACTCACCCGCAAACAGACGGAACCCCCCCTAAGAGCACCTCAAAGGCAAGCAAGTCATCAAAAACACAAAAAAAATTCCGCCTGGGATTTGGTCCAAAACACTTTTATCCGGTATTAGAGCTTCCCAGCAATGGCCCCAGAGCCGTCAACCCAGGAGAAAACGAGTAGAAGACCCCAAAACAGCCAAAGAGCAAAAGTACAAAAATGGGGACTTAGTCACTTTTTCACAAATTTCCCAAATCACTCCGCGCGCGCTCTGCAGCTAGGCCCTAAGTCCCCTCAGCCACCATGGATTTGCTTCAAACCTCTTGCAAAGTAAAGTATATATAGCCAGCAGTGCTCCCACACCACGAAACTCACCCGCAAACACCAGGAAGCCCCCCAAACAGGCCCCCGAAAACGCTACATAGAGCAAAATGTCAGAAATAGCCCCAAAAAAAATCGGCCTGGATTTTGTCCCAACCACTTCTACCCGGTATTAGACCTTCCCAGGAATGCCCCAAGACCCGGCAACCCACCCGCCAAGAAGCATAACACCCCCAAACAGGCCAAAAGCAAAATCTCATACTTGCAATATTTCTGGGCCTTCGGTCCAAACGCGCTGCGTAGCTAGGCCATAAGTCGGGGTTGGCACGACGGATTTCCTGAAAAGCAAATGCAATCAAGATTAGAGTGTCCCAGCAGTGCTCCCAGACCACGAAACTCACCCACAAACACCAGGAAGCCCCCCAAACAGGCCCCCGAAAACGCTACATAGAGCAAAATGTCAGAAATAGCCCCCAAAAAAATCGGCCTGGATTTTGTCCCAACCACTTCTACCCGGTATTAGACCTTCCCAGGAATGCCCCAAGACCCGGCAACCCACCCGCCAAGAAGCATAACACCCCCAAACAGGCCAAAAGCAAAATCTCATACTTGCAATATTTCTGGGCCTTCGGTCCAAACGCGCTGCGTAGCTAGGCCATAAGTCGGGGTTGGACGACGGATTTCCTGAAAAGCAAATGCAATCAAGATTAGAGTGTCCCAGCAGTGCTCCCAGACCACGAAACTCACCCGCAAACAGACGGAACCCCCCCTAAGAGCACCTCAAAGGCAAGCAAGTCATCAAAAACACAAAAAAAATTCCGCCTGGGATTTGGTCCAAAACACTTTTATCCGGTATTAGAGCTTCCCAGCAATGGCCCCAGAGCCGTCAACCCAGGAGAAAACGAGTAGAAGACCCCCAAACAGCCAAAGAGCAAAAGTACAAAAATGGGGACTTAGTCACTTTTTCACAAATTTCCCAAATCACTCCGCGCGCGCTCTGCAGCTAGGCCCTAAGTCCCCTCAGCCACCATGGATTTGCTTCAAACCTCTTGCAAAGTAAAGTATATATAGCCAGCAGTGCTCCCACACCACGAAACTCACCCGCAAACACCAGGAAGCCCCCCAAACAGGCCCCCGAAAACGCTACATAGAGCAAAATGTCAGAAATAGCCCAAAAAAAAATCGGCCTGGATTTTGTCCCAACCACTTCTACCCGGTATTAGACCTTCCCAGGAATGCCCCAAGACCCGGCAACCCACCCGCCAAGAAGCATAACACCCCCAAACAGGCCAAAAGCAAAATCTCATACTTGCAATATTTCTGGGCCTTCGGTCCAAACGCGCTGCGTAGCTAGGCCATAAGTCGGGGTTGGCACGACGGATTTCCTGAAAAGCAAATGCAATCAAGATTAGAGTGTCCCAGCAGTGCTCCCAGACCACGAAACTCACCCACAAACACCAGGAAGCCCCCCAAACAGGCCCCCGAAAACGCTACATAGAGCAAAATGTCAGAAATAGCCCAAAAAAAAATCGGCCTGGATTTTGTCCCAACCACTTCTACCCGGTATTAGACCTTCCCAGGAATGCCCTAAGACCCGGCAACCCACCCGCCAAGAAGCATAACACCCCCAAACAGGACAAAAGCAAAATCTCATACTTGCAATATTTCTGGGCCTTCGGTCCAAACGCGCTGCGTAGCTAGGCCATAAGTCGGGGTTGGCACGACGGATTTCCTGAAAAGCAAATGCAATCAAGATTAGAGTGTCCCAGCAGTGCTCCCAGACCACGAAACTCACCCACAAACACCAGGAAGCCCCCCAAACAGGCCCCCGAAAACGCTACATAGAGCAAAATGTCAGAAATAGCCCAAAAAAAAATCGGCCTGGATTTTGTCCCAACCACTTCTACCCGGTATTAGACCTTCCCAGGAATGCCCCAAGACCCGGCAACCCACCCGCCAAGAAGCATAACACCCCCAAACAGGCCAAAAGCAAAATCTCATACTTGCAATATTTCTGGGCCTTCGGTCCAAACGCGCTGCGTAGCTAGGCCATAAGTCGGGGTTGGCACGACGGATTTCCTGAAAAGCAAATGCAATCAAGATTAGAGTGTCCCAGCAGTGCTCCCAGACCACGAAACTCACCCACAAACACCAGGAAGCCCCCCAAACAGGCCCCCGAAAACGCTACATAGAGCAAAATGTCTGAAATAGCCCAAAAAAAAATCGGCCTGGATTTTGTCCCAACCACTTCTACCCGGTATTAGACCTTCCCAGGAATGCCCCAAGACCCGGCAACCCACCCGCCAAGAAGCATAACACCCCCAAACAGGCCAAAAGCAAAATCTCATACTTGCAATATTTCTGGGCCTTCGGTCTAAACGCGCTGCGTAGCTAGGCCATAAGTCGGGGTTGGCACGACGGATTTCCTGAAAAGCAAATGCAATCAAGATTAGAGTGTCCCAGCAATGCTCTCAGACCACGAAACTCACCCACAAACAGACGGAACCCCCCCTAAGAGCACCTCAAAGGCAAGCAAGTCATCAAAAACACAAAAAATTTTCCGCCTCGGATTTGGCACAAACCACTTTTAGTGCTTCCCAGCAATGGCCCCAGACCCGTCAACTCACCTGCAAAGAGGTAGAACAACACCCCCACAAGTGCTGAGTCTTTCTTCATTGGGCGTAAACCAGCCCTCTGCTTTGATGGAAATAGGAGTCTGGAGGAGGAGGATAGAGGAGCATGTTCTTCTGAACTTGTGAACCTGAGGAATGCAGACTGCGGCACCTTCAAATAAATTAGCAAACAAGTGAAGACAGTTCTGCTGATGGGCTTGTCTTTGTGATTATCTGATTAAAGTTTGAATTATATTAACTGTGCACAACAAAGAAAGACAGACACACAGGAATAAAAGTGAATAAGGATGAAAAAGAAAGTTATTGATTCGTTGTCTCATTTTCAGGGCTCGAAGTCGGTATCACGGTCCAGGAATAAGAATAAGGCTTCGTCATCATACTCTGCGAATTCAGCCCGGGTGAGGTCAGTGCCACCTGACAGAGTAGAAATTCCCTCATCTATGGTGCTGGCCACCTCCTCTTCATCCGGCACGCTCTCTCGTACTCTTATATCTGGTGGTATGAGGTGCTGATTCATCTTGATCATTGTTAACCTCTCCACATTTTTGGGCGAGAGGCGGCTCCGTTTGGGAGTTACAATCCCACCAGCCGCACTGAAAACCCGTTCAGAAGACACACTTGCGAGTGGGCAAGACAAGTAGTTTAAAGCCAGGTTGGTGAGCTGTGGCCACAATTCTTTTTTCCCATGCCAATACGCCAATGGGTCAGAATTAACATAGACCTCTGTGGAGTCATTCAGATAGTCCTTCACCATCGACTCAAGGTCCTCCTCCAAGGTTCCTCCACTTTGCGTAGCTCTTGCTGTGCCTCTGACCTTTTGAGAACCAAACCCACGCAGAGCTAGCCAATCCTCTTCAGCCTCCAATGTTTCTGTTGTCTTTCGTGCAGATGATCCGGTTGCCGGTGTCTTTAACGGCTGAGAGGTCACTTGTGCCACAGCCACAGGTGCAGAAGTGGATTGTTTTGACTGGGGATGGCCTGCTGATGTACTGCCATTTCCTTCAATTTCCAGCCGTTCTGTTTCAAACTTCTTGGCTGACAAGGCTAGCCAACGTTTGTACTTTGTAACATCTTCATCAGCAAAAGGAAAGAATGCTCTGCCTGCCAGCGCCTTTTTGTAGCGTGGATCCAGAATAGTAGCACAAATGTAATGCTGTTCTGAGTGGATCTTTTGAAGACGTTCATCACCTTGTAGGAGCTCTAATAATTTCTCAGCCAGAAGCAAAGAGTCTTTCTTTTTGTCATCTTTTCGAAACACAGAACACACCTCCTTCAGTTGGTCCTCCAGCATGTACAACAATGGGATAGCTTTTCCCAAATTAGAGTCCTCCTTGCTGACTGCACGTGTGAAGACCTCAAAAGGACGAAGCATGCGTGTTAGGCTTTCAACTATGTTCCATTGCGGCCCACCCATCCTCAGCTCCTCTATACCCTCTTTCAAGAAATATTGATCGAGTTGCGTATACTGCTCATACAGACGCTCAAGCATGTAGAAGGTTGAGTTCCAACGTGTTACCACCTCCTGGATGAGTGCTTTCACTGGCATTTGACTTTGATATAGCATGCTCCTCAGCTGCTTGCGGGCCTTAAAAGAATGCCTGAAATGCTTGCAAATTTTTCGGCAGTTCTCCAATACACTGTACGCTGCACTGCGTTTATTACCCAAGAATTTTTGGACAACCAGGTTTATACAGTGCGCCAAACACGGCACTCTGAAATAGTAACCGTCCCTCATGGCCTTAACTATATTGGAGCCATTGTCTGTGGAAACATAACCAACCTTGCGTTTTAGTGGGGACAGACAGTTAAGGACCTTTGTGTTAAAGACATCCAAAATGTTTTCTGCTGTGTGACGTTTCTCCAAACCAAACATGGCTAGTGTTGCATGTTTCCGAGCACCTTTAAAAACAATGTTAGTGTCAACACCTGAGTTTAGCTTTGCTTTAGCCCCTGAAAAAGAGACCCAGTGTGCAGTGATGCACATGTAATCAGCGCCTGCGCCACTGGTCCACATGTCTGTTGTCAGATGTATAGTGTGAACAGCACTCTTCTGCAAAGCTGCCCCAATCACCTTCAGAACATCTTCATGTAGTGCTGGAACCGCAACTCGGGCAAAATAGAACCGGCTAGGAACCTTCCATTTAGGGCAGAGCGCTGTCACTAATTCTAGAAAACCAACCCCTTCTACAAAAGAAAAAGGGAGAAGGTCCAGAGCTAGCATTTTAGCCAGCTTAGTGTTATACAGACGGGTCATTGGGTGGTTGCGTTCATATTGCGCTTCTGTAAACAACATCTTTTTAATGTTGCCCTGGACCAATGATTTACGGGATGATGATGATCTCTTCGACCCAGTTACGCTCGCTGATGAACTTTTCCGCATTGATGTCTCACTCTCTCCCACACTCTTAGTGTGGCTCCCATGGGGTGTGCTGCTGACATGGGAACTGGGTGTAAGTGAAGTGTTTGAATCGTCTTCTACCTCCTCGTCATCAGCAGATGACAAATCAACGTTTTCATTACGTGCAATTCCGGCTTTCTTGACCGCCTCTAGGTGCGGAAACCATTCGACAGGGTGCCTTCTCTCAAGATGACCTCTCTGGCCTCCGGTACCATAGTTAGAACCAAGCTTACCACGACTAAATCGAAGCTTACAAAGGCTACAAATGGCTACGTTTTCCTTTTTTGGGCAAACACTAAAGAAGTCCCAAACTGGAGACTTGAAATGTCTTCGGGGGCCGGAGGAGGCGGCGATACTGGTGGTGGTGGTCCTGCTGCTAATGACAGATGAAGTGGAGGATGTGGATTGCCGAACTTCAGTACGTTTTGCGCTTTCACCACCACGAATTGAGGTCGAGGACGAGGTGGGTACCTTCTTGCGAAGAAATATGGAAGCGGTAGGTTTTGGTGTACTACTTAACTCCAAATCTAATGATTCCATTTCCATTGCCTCCTCGCCGACATCATCATCACGCTCAGCAGCTTCTCGGGATAGGGTCAAAATGTCTCTTTGCTGCATGCCCGGTGGGGCTGCAGTGACCTTTGTGATGACTGGCTCGTCGTCATCGTGAGAGGCTTCATCACCAGCAGTATCTGTCACTTCTTGTTGAGCCTCATCACACTCCATAGGTTTGAGTTTTTGGACGACCTTCCTTTTACGCTTAGGTAACGGTGTCAGATCATGGTGTGCCTCTGCCTCACTGTCAGACCGCAGTTGTGGTTCCCAAGACAGATCACTTGCACCAGAACGAGGTGGGCTTGAAGAAGATGTAGACACCCCCCTTGATCTTTTCCTTGCTAGGGATGTGGAAGACAATGAATGATCATCAGGAGGAGTGGCTTCCAATGATACCTCAGCTTCATTGTCGATTTCCAAATGTGCCCCTACTTCGGGAGGAACAACTATTGTGGGCACTTGTGAACGTCCATGCACCTTTGCTTGCGCATCTCCTTTTGCTGCCTCTCCTTCCACATGTACTTGGGCGTGTACTTGCACATGGTGTTGTTGTTGCGGCTGTGGTTGTTCAACACTTGTCAGATGAGTTACAACAACCTGTGTTGATTCAGGGACATTGCTGCTACTTTCTTGCGATGAGCCAACATCACTGGTCGATGGTGATTGGAGAAGTACACTGACTGCCTCTGAAGCACTCAAGGGCTTTGACTTAAGTTGGCGTGGTGGTGGAGGCACTGAACCCAATGGAGCAGGGGTGCTGCTCTCAGGTTGGTCCCCAGCAGATCCTGCTGCTGCAGGCGTACTTTTTTTTTTGCTCCCAAAAAAAGTGGCGGGTGGCACACCAGCCTCCTTGGTAACTTGCTTCTTCTGCTCCTTACTAGCAACTTTCTTGCTAGAGGAGCTACGGAGAACTTTCTTTGGGGCCATCTTCTTCAGAGCAGGTCAGACAGCAGGCCGCAGTTGCACGAATTGTAGAGTTGTCTGAGGCCAGACGTGACGTCGCGTGACGTTATGCTGCACACACACACCGCTGCAGGACTTCTTCCTGGCACTGGTGGTTCTCTTGAGTCTTGTGCACCTAAAAAAAATGGAAGACAGAGGAACATCAGTTCAGTTATAGAGCACAAAAAAATCGAAAAACACTGCAAAATCAGCACAATCCCAATCCATCCATGCCCTCCATAATGTTTAAATTCAAGACAACCCACAGAAAGACTAGGCCCATGCAAGACTCACTACCCCTGGGCATAAATAAAGGTTGAAAAGTAGGCAAAATGGTTGGAGGCCTAACAACAAAGCCTGCATTCAAAATGGCCACTTGCCTGCCAGCACATGGCCAGTGCCTGTAGCTGCACTCAAAATGGCCACCAGCCACATGGCATGTCCCTCCCCATGAACACCCCCAAAAATCGAAAAACACTGCAAAATCAGCACAATCCCATTCCATCCATGGCCTCCATGATGTTTAAATTCAAGACAGCCCACAGAAAGACTAGGCCCATGCTAGACTGAAATACCCCTGGTGAAAAGGCCACAAGTACAGGCCCAAAAATCGAAAAACACTGCAAAATCAGCACAATCCCATTCAATCCATGGCCTCCATGATGTTTAAATTCAAGACAACCCACAGAAATACTAGGCCCATGCAAGACTCACTACCCCTGGGCATAAATAAAGGTTGAAAAGTAGGCAAAATGGTTGGAGGCCTAACAACAAAGCCTGCATTCAAAATGGCCACTTGCCTGCCAGCACATGGCCAGTGCCTGTAGCTGCACTCAAAATGGCCACCAGCCACATGGCATGTCCCTCCCCATGAACACCCCCAAAAATCGAAAAACACTGCAAAATCAGCACAATCCCATTCAATCCATGGCCTCCATGATGTTTAAATTCAAGACAACCCACAGAAAGACTAGGCCCATGCTAGACTCAAATACCCCTGGTGAAAAGGCCACAAGTACAGGCCCAAAAATCGAAAAACACTGCAAAATCAGCACAATCCTATTCCATCCATGGCCTCCATGATGTTTAAATTCAAGACAGCCCACAGAAAGACTAGGCCCATGCTAGACTCAAATACCCCTGGTGAAAAGGCCACAAGTACAGGCCCAAAAATCGAAAAACACTGCAACATCAGCACAATCCTATTCCATCCATGGCCTCCATGATGTTTAAATTCAAGACAGCCCACAGAAAGACTAGGCCCATGCTAGACTGAAATACCCCTGGTGAAAAGGCCACAAGTACAGGCCCAAAAATCGAAAAACACTGCAAAATCAGCACAATCCCATTCAATCCATGGCCTCCATGATGTTTAAATTCAAGACAACTGTTGGACAGGCCACATGAAGGGCCGCTCTCCCCCGGCCCAACCAGGCCTGAGTCCAGTCACGCAGGTACCACACACCACCATTGCACGTCCTCCGTCCCCTCCGGGACCCCTGCCCTCGAGCATATTGACCTCGTGGGCCCGATCCACTGCCGGCCCACGCGCCCAGCCTGGGACGCCATCTTGGACACTCCACCACGAGGCCGCCTGGCCCCCGATCGACCTCAACCCTGGGCCTGGCCGGCCGCAGACATTCCGGCACCACCCTCCACCCAGGAGGTGAGCGGGCTACTTGGCAAGTCAATGGGAGAAAGAGGTGCCGATGGCTCTCCCCCGCCAAGTGCCGCTCGCCCATCGCCTCCCCGGGCGCTGGCTCCACCCCCCTGCTGGGTGTCTGGACTCCCTCATCCCGGACCTCCCGACCTCCAAGTGCGAAGGTCCGGACATCAAAGCCCGCCAGCCCTATAACTGGGGCAGCTCCAGAGCAGGAAGGCAGTTGTATCTTGGAGTCGAGAGACGTAAAGAGGAACTCATCCTTGACGGACTACTGGCGCTGCCGTAGCTCTGTCTTGTGCACCATCGTCCTGCCTGTTGGCGCTGCCACAGCCTTCGCAACCTCCTTATCCTTCATCGTCGTCGGGACCTGCTGGCGTGGCCGCGGACCGTTGTAACCGTCATCTTCACCGGGACCTGCAGGCTCCGCCGCGGACCGTCGTCTTCCTTCGTCCATATCGGGACCTGCCTGGCTCCGCCGCGGCCCGATCAGCTAGAACGCCGAGCTCGAGGATTGAGAGCTATTTTTCACTCATTGGTAACAAAGACTGTCCCGCTACCCCTTTCCTAAGCCAGAGGCTAGAACCGAGGGGACCCCTGAGTCCAGACCTCCTTGTATCATATTATCGTAACTTAAGAATTGCCTATAAAGTCTCGTTAACCGTCAATCTTGTGTGGTGTCCGTCTGTGGGGGGGAAGTTACTTGTCTGTACAGTCGTTGGAGACGGCTCTCCCCGGAGACCTCTCCCCGTAGTCTCGGCCGACCCTCCCGGTCCGTCTAACATTGGTGGCCAGCGGCGCGATTCGAATCACCGCATAACGTACAGAGAGTAGCTCACCCCACGACGAAATCACAATGACGACTAAAGAAAGCGGATCAACCAAGAAATTCCAAATGGAGAAACTGGAAGAGTACAGCCATCGTGAACTAAAACAATTCTGCATCGAACTGGGTATCGCTACCACCGGACTAAGCACCAAAGACGATTTCAAGCATGCCCTAGAATCTTGGGCAGAGACCGGGGCTGCCGGAACCCCCGATCAAAGCACCGCAGAAAGAACCACCACGGCCCCTGAAGGGCAAAGAACGGGTCTCTCGCAAGACGAGATCCAGGAAAGAGAAAGAACCCGACTACACGAGCTGGAAATGGCCCGACTCAAGATGGACATTGAACTCAAGCTGGCCGAACAAAAAATCAACTTAGAGCACCTGCGTCTCCGAGAAGAAAGAGAGGAGAAACAGAGACAAAGGGAGCTCGAGGAAAAGAAACTGGCGTACGAACACGAACGGAACCTAGCCGAGATCAACCTGCGCAAGCAGAATAAAGAAGCAGGGGTGCCCGAGCGACCCCACACCTCAGGGGCCACAGAGAAAAAAGTACATATCCCCAAGGATGTTGTCCGAGAATATTTCCGAGAGGACGACATCCAGCAATGGTTTAAAGCCTATGAAATCGCGATGACTGCACACCGGATCGATAGAAGCGATTGGGGAGCCGGTCTATGGGGGAGATTCCTCAATGAGGGCCGCGATACCCTGCTACAGCTCCCGGACCACCAGATGACCTCCTATGACCATATGAAAGCGGCACTCCTCACCCGCTATGGCCTCACACCCGAGATGTACCGTCAGAGGTTCCGAGACTGCACCCGCATCCCGGGTACAACTTGGGTGGACTATGTAACATACTTCAGCCGAGCCTTCGAGGGCTGGATCAGAGGAAGCAACGTCACGACCTACGAACAACTGTTCAATCTGATGGTGTGGGAGCATCTGTCGAACAATTGCTTCATTGAACTCCGCCAGCACCTCCTCGACAGCAAGTTAACAGATCCCCGGCAGCTCGCAGCAGAAGCTGACCGGTGGGAGATCACCAGAGTAGGCCGGAATGGGTTCTACGAACAGAACCGGAACAACAATGGTCAGCACCGACCCAGAGGAGGAGGAGGGGGCCAAGGGCGAGGAAAAGACAACGCTCCGACCGCCCCCGCAACCAGCACCACCCCCCCGGCCAACCGGGGCAGCACCCCGGCGCGACCGGGGTACAGAGCCAATGTCACGTGTCACCGATGCCAACGAGTCGGCCACTACGCAAACGACCCAAACTGCCCGCAGTACCAGAGCCCAAGACCCCGCCAAGTGGCCGCCGCGGCCCTAGGGGAAGAACAGATCTCCGAGGAGCAGGAAGAATACGAACAAGAGCATCAGGAGTGGGAGCCAGCCGCCATGGCTCTAGCATGCTTAGGGGGGAAAGACATGGTCCCGCGGGTCCCCCTACCCGCTAACACCCAGAAGTACAGCCAATGGGTGAGCATCAATGGACGCCGGGCCGAAGCCCTTCGTGACACCGGGGCCAGTGTAACAGCCGTCCGCTGTCACCTGGTGACCCCAGAACAGTATCTACCGAACATTCTCTGCCCTGTACGATCAGCCGATAACTCGGAAAGTTTGTGTCGGATGGCCTGCGTCCCTTTCGAATGGGGAGGGGTCTCCGGCATGTTGAAAGTAACAGTCCGAGACGACGCCCCCGTAGACTGCCTCCTTGGAAATGACCTTGAAAGCTCTCCGTGGGCAGCCGTGGAGCGAAGAGAACACCTGGGGATGTTAGGCGTCCCAGACTGGGCGTGCGTCACCACCCGGTCCATGGCCGCCCGTGCCAACCACCGCCCAGAAGAACCCGAATGGCCGGCGCCACCGCCTCCGGTCGCCCCAGCCGAAACCACCGACCATGACATCCCCCCCGAACCAGCTCAACCCTCCGACCTCGCTAACCTCGAACAGTGGTCTCAAGAAGGGGGGCCCACGCAAGAACAATTTCGCCAGGAACAGAAGACCTGTCCCTCCCTCGAGGGACTCCGCCAGCAAGCGCTCGCCCAAAGCGCAGGGGATACCCCCGGAACTCATTGGGTCTACTGGGACAATGATCTGCTGTACAGCGAGCAAAGAATCGCCGAGCTGGGGGCCAACCGAGTATTAGTGGTGCCCCTCCGTTTTAGAGACTTTCTGCTAAACCTGGCCCACGATGTCCCCCTGGCAGGGCACCTGGGACAGGATAAAACCTACAGTCGCCTAGTGACCCACTTCTTCTGGCCCAAAATGAGGAACGATGTGCACCAGCATTGCCGATCTTGCCCCACGTGCCAAGCCAGTGGAAAGAGCGGCCGCAAACTAAAGGCCCCCCTGCAACCTTTCCCTGTGGTCACTACCCCATTTGAGAGAGTCGGAATAGACATTGTGGGGCCCTTGGACCCGCGCACAAAACAAGGCCATCGATTCATCTTGGTGCTAGTGGACCACGCCACCCGCTACCCTGAGGCTGTTCCTCTGCGAACTGTGACAGCCCCGGTAGTCGGCCGGGCTCTGATGGGGATCTTCTCCCGTGTGGGCTTCCCCCGAGAAGTCGTCAGCGACAGAGGCACGAACTTTATCTCTAAATACATGAAATCCCTCTGGCAACAGTGCGGGGTCACCTACCGATTCACGACCCCCTATCACCCCCAAGGGAACGGACTTGTTGAGCGGTTCAACCGCACGCTAAAGGGGATGATCGGGGGGCTGGAAGAGCCCCTCCGTCGCCAGTGGGATGTGCTGCTGCCGTGCCTCCTCTTCGCCTACCGAGAGGTCCCTCAGAAATCCCTAGGCTTCAGCCCATTTGAACTGCTATATGGACACCCAGTGCGGGGGCCGCTCAGCCTAGTCAAAGAGGGCTGGGAGATGCCTCCGTTAAAGAACCCTCCAGATGTCTTCCGGTACCTCCTCACCCTCCGCAACCAGACCCGGCGGTTCAGAGAACTAGCAAAAGCCAACCTAGAGGCCAGTCAAGAGGACATGAAAAAATGGTATGACCAGAATGCCTCATCCATTGAGTTCGAACCTGGCCAACAGGTATGGGTGATGTCCCCCACTGAGCCATGCGCCCTACAAGACAAATGGACGGGGCCCTTCAAAGTAATCGAGCGCAAGGGTCCTGCCACCTATCTCATCGACATGGAATCCTCCCGGAACCCTCTCCGGGTCCTCCACGCTAACAGACTAAAGCCCCACTTTGTGCGAACAGAGCTTAGCCTCCTGATGGCCACAGACAATGGGGTTGAAGAAGACTCCGAGCCTCTCCCTGACCTCCTACGGACTCAGGAGCAAGACGGCTCCGTGGATGGGGTCCGGCTCTCGGAGGCCCTCACCAGAGAACAACGCCAAGAGTGTCAAACCCTCCTGTCACAGTTCGCCAGCTTGTTCTCCCTCACCCCAGGGGTCACTTCCTGGTGTGTGCACGATGTGGACACCGGGGACAGCCCCCCTATCCGCCACCGGGCCTACCGCGTGCCAGATCGGGTACGGGCCTGCATCCAGGAGGAAGTAGCCAAGATGCTCACGCTCGGGGTCATCGAGCCCTCAGACAGTCCCTGGGCCAGCCCTGTCATACTGGTCCCCAAAGCAGCTGCCCCCGGCACCACACCGGAACTCCGGTTCTGCGTCGACTACCGGGGCTTGAATGCGGTCACCCGAACAGACGCACATCCCATCCCCCGGGCAGATGAACTAGTCGACCGAATGGGAGCTGCCCGCTACCTCAGCATCTTCGACCTGACAGCAGGCTATTGGCAGATCGGCCTCACACCCCGAGCACAAGAACGTTCTGCCTTCTCCACCCCCGATGGCCATTACCATTTCACGGTCATGCCCTTCGGCATGAAGAATGCCCCAGCAACATTCCAACGACTCGTCAATCAGGTCCTGGCGGGGCTCGAAGGATTCAGCGCCGCCTACCTAGACGACATCGCTGTATACAGCCACCATTGGACTGAGCACCTCCACCACCTCCGAGCAGTGCTGCAAGCCCTTCAGCGAGCTGGCCTCACGATCAAGGCCAGCAAGTGCCAAATTGGGCAAGGATCTGTAACCTACCTCGGACACCAGGTGGGAAGCGGCCTAGTGGCTCCTCTGCAGCTGAAAATTGCCGCCATCCAGGCCTGGCAGCCCCCCATCACCCAAACCGAGGTACGAGCCTTCCTGGGCCTCACGGGCTATTACCGAAGGTTCGTGAAAGACTATGGTACCATAGTGGGGCCCCTCACAGAACTCACGTCAAAGAATCAGCCCAAGAAAGTCAACTGGACACCAGAGTGTCAAACTGCATTTGAACAATTGAAGGCCGCCATGTGTTCCGCCCCTGTGCTCCAGGCCCCGGACTACAGCCGGGAGTTCGTCGTCCAGACAGACGCCTCCGACCAGGGCATTGGGGCAGTCCTGTCTCAAGTGAACACCGAAGGCCTTGATCAACCGGTGGCCGTCATCAGCCGGAGACTCCTGCCACGGGAGCAACGCTGGAGCACCATAGAGAGGGAAGCCTTCGCTGTGGTATGGGCCCTCAAGAAGCTCCGGCCCTACCTTTTTGGCACCCACTTTCGGGTGCAGACCGACCACCGACCCCTGCAGTGGCTGATGCATATGCGGGGGGAAAACCCAAAGTTGCTACGCTGGTCCATCTCCTTGCAAGGTATGGACTTCACAGTCGAACACCGGCCCGGGCCAGATCACGCCAATGCGGATGGCCTGTCCCGGTTTTTCCGCCTCGACGAGGAGAGTCCCCAAGAGGATGGGTAACTCTCCCCGCCTTCAGCTGGGGGGGACGCATGTTGGACAGGCCACATGAAGGGCCGCTCTCCCCCGGCCCAACCAGGCCTGAGTCCAGTCACGCTGGTACCACACACCACCATTGCACGTCCTCCGTCCCCTCCGGGACCCCTGCCCTCGCGCATATTGACCTCGTGGGCCCGATCCACTGCCGGCCCACGCGCCCAGCCTGGGACGCCATCTTGGACACTCCACCACGAGGCCGCCTGGCCCCCGATCGACCTCAACCCTGGGCCTGGCTGGCCGCAGACATTCCGGCACCACCCTCCACCCAGGAGGTGAGCGGGCTACTTGGCAAGTCAATGGGAGAAAGAGGTGCCGATGGCTCTCCCCCGCCAAGTGCCGCTCGCCCATCGCCTCCCCGGGCGCTGGCTCCACCCCCCTGCTGGGTGTCTGGACTCCCTCATCCCGGACCTCCCGACCTCCAAGTGCGAAGGTCCGGACATCAAAGCCCGCCAGCCCTATAACTGGGGCAGCTCCAGAGCAGGAAGGCAGTTGTATCTTGGAGTCGAGAGACGTAAAGAGGAACTCATCCTTGACGGACTACTGGCGCTGCCGTAGCTCTGTCTTGTGCACCATCGTCCTGCCTGTTGGCGCTGCCACAGCCTTCGCAACCTCCTTATCCTTCATCGTCGTCGGGACCTGCTGGCGTGGCCGCGGACCGTTGTAACCGTCATCTTCACCGGGACCTGCAGGCTCCGCCGCGGACCGTCGTCTTCCTTCGTCCATATCGGGACCTGCCTGGCTCCGCCGCGGCCCGATCAGCTAGAACGCCGAGCTCGAGGATTGAGAGCTATTTTTCACTCATTGGTAACAAAGACTGTCCCGCTACCCCTTTCCTAAGCCAGAGGCTAGAACCGAGGGGACCCCTGAGTCCAGACCTCCTTGTATCATATTATCGTAACTTAAGAATTGCCTATAAAGTCTCGTTAACCGTCAATCTTGTGTGGTGTCCGTCTGTGGGGGGGAAGTTACTTGTCTGTACAGTCGTTGGAGACGGCTCTCCCCGGAGACCTCTCCCCGTAGTCTCGGCCGACCCTCCCGGTCCGTCTAACAACAACCCACAGAAATACTAGGCCCATGCAAGACTCACTACCCCTGGGCATAAATAAAGGTTGAAAAGTAGGCAAAATGGTTGGAGGCCTAACAACAAAGCCTGCATTCAAAATGGCCACTTGCCTGCCAGCACATGGCCAGTGCCTGTAGCTGCACTCAAAATGGCCACCAGCCACATGGCATGTCCCTCCCCATGAACACCCCCAAAAATCGAAAAACACTGCAAAATCAGCACAATCCCATTCCATCCATGGCCTCCATGATGTTTAAATTCAAGACAGCCCACAGAAAGACTAGGCCCATGCTAGACTGAAATACCCCTGGTGAAAAGGCCACAAGTACAGGCCCAAAAATCGAAAAACACTGCAAAATCAGCACAATCCCATTCAATCCATGGCCTCCATGATGTTTAAATTCAAGACAACCCACAGAAATACTAGGCCCATGCAAGACTCACTACCCCTGGGCATAAATAAAGGTTGAAAAGTAGGCAAAATGGTTGGAGGCCTAACAACAAAGCCTGCATTCAAAATGGCCACTTGCCTGCCAGCACATGGCCAGTGCCTGTAGCTGCACTCAAAATGGCCACCAGCCACATGGCATGTCCCTCCCCATGAACACCCCCAAAAATCGAAAAACACTGCAAAATCAGCACAATCCCATTCAATCCATGGCCTCCATGATGTTTAAATTCAAGACAACCCACAGAAAGACTAGGCCCATGCTAGACTCAAATACCCCTGGTGAAAAGGCCACAAGTACAGGCCCAAAAATCGAAAAACACTGCAAAATCAGCACAATCCTATTCCATCCATGGCCTCCATGATGTTTAAATTCAAGACAGCCCACAGAAAGACTAGGCCCATGCTAGACTCAAATACCCCTGGTGAAAAGGCCACAAGTACAGGCCCAAAAATCGAAAAACACTGCAAAATCAGCACAATCCTATTCCATCCAAGGCCTCCATGATGTTTAAATTCAAGACAGCCCACAGAAAGACTAGGCCCATGCTAGACTCAAATACCCCTGGTGAAAAGGCCACAAGTACAGGCCCAAAAATCGAAAAACACTGCAAAATCAGCACAATCCTATTCCATCCATGGCCTCCATGATGTTTAAATTCAAGACAGCCCACAGAAAGACTAGGCCCATGCTAGACTGAAATACCCCTGGTGAAAAGGCCACAAGTACAGGCCCAAAAATCGAAAAACACTGCAAAATCAGCACAATCCCATTCAATCCATGGCCTCCATGATGTTTAAATTCAAGACAACCCACAGAAATACTAGGCCCATGCAAGACTCACTACCCCTGGGCATAAATAAAGGTTGAAAAGTAGGCAAAATGGTTGGAGGCCTAACAACAAAGCCTGCATTCAAAATGGCCACTTGCCTGCCAGCACATGGCCAGTGCCTGTAGCTGCACTCAAAATGGCCACCAGCCACATGGCATGTCCCTCCCCATGAACACCCCCAAAAATCGAAAAACACTGCAAAATCAGCACAATCCCATTCAATCCATGGCCTCCATGATGTTTAAATTCAAGACATCCCACAGAAAGACTAGGCCCATGCTAGACTCAAATACCCCTGGTGAAAAGGCCACAAGTACAGGCCCAAAAATCGAAAAACACTGCAAAATCCGCACAATCCTATTCCATCCATGGCCTCCATGATGTTTAAATTCAAGACAGCCCACAGAAAGACTAGGCCCATGCTAGACTCAAATACCCCTGGTGAAAAGGCCACAAGTACAAGCCCAAAAATCGAAAAACACTGCAAAATCAGCACAATCCCATTCCATCCATGGCCTCCATGATGTTTAAATTCAAGACAGCCCACAGAAAGACTAGGCCCATGCACCACTCACTACCCCTGGTCAAGGCCCCAACAACAGGTCAAAAATCGAAAAACACAAAATTTTACAAAAAAAAATAATCGAAAAACACAGAAAAATCAGCACAATCCCAATTCATCTATGGCCTCCATGATGTTTAAGTTCAAGACAACCACAGTCCACCCACCACTGAGTACCCCTGGGGAAAAGGCCCCAAAACAGCCCAAAAATCGAAAATCCCAAAATTTTAGTTGCAGCAACTGTAATGCCCCAAACAAACTTACTTGTAAAATTTCTAATCCAACAGTGATCCAAAGAAAGTCAAAAAGGCCTCAAATCCAAAGATCCAGCAGCATCCACAAAAAGTAATCCTTCCAGGTCCACATCCGAATGAAAAGTGACCAGGAGATGGACAAAGCACTGGGAGGAGCCTGCTGAACAGGAACAGGAAGTTGAAGACTATGGGGCACTTCCTTCCTCCCACCCCCCTGCCCCCCTCCCCAAAATGGACTCCTCGCTAAAAAAGTGCAGGCAAATGTCAAACTAAGGAGTTATTCACATAAAAATCATCATTTCTAGAAGGTTTATGCTGCTTGCTGGTGGATTTCTTGTGCAGAATTGCAAATTTATATTTTCGCTCGCCGCATCTCAAATCTCGCAATTGCGAAGTACCGCGAGACGTGATCTCGCCGTACTCGCGTTGACAAACTATCGCTGGCAAGCCGCGATGACGTAATCGCGCTCGCCAATTCCCGCGGGATCACACAGCAAGATCCAAAATGGCGCAGCACTCGCAAACTATCGAAAAAAACAACTCGGCAAACGATGATAAACGCCGCGCGCCGCAAAAATTGTATCACCAACGCCGCGCGCCGCCAAAAAAATCCGCTGCGTGCGAATTTGCGGATTTTGCGGGAAATCCGCAAATCTCGCGGATTGCGGATTTCCCGAAAATCCGCAAAATCCGCGAGCGGAACGGATTTTCCGCCCACGCTTAATACTGATGTACTGCCTCTGATGTACCTGCTCTGGTGTCCACACTGCCCTGTTGCTGCCCTGTTGCTGTTCTCATACTGATGTACTGCCTCTGATGTACCTGCTCTGGTGTCCACACTGCCCTGTTGCTGCCCTGTTGCTATCCTCATACTGATGTACTGCCTCTGATGTACCTGCTCTGGTGTCCACACTGCCCTGTTGCTGCCCTGTTGCTGTTCTCATACTGATGTACTGACTCTGATGTACCTGCTCTGGTGTCCACACTGCCCTGTTGCTGCCCTGTTGCTATTCTCAAACTGATGTACTGACTCTGATGTACCTGCTCTGGTGTCCACACTGCCCTGTTGCTGCCCTGTTGCTGTTCTCAAACTGATGTACTGCCTCTGATGTACCTGCTCTCGTGTCCACACTGCCCTGTTGCTGCCCTGTTGCTATTCTCAAACTGATGTACTGACTCTGATGTACCTGCTCTGGTGTCCACACTGCCCTGTTGCTGCCCTGTTGCTGTTCTCATACTGATGTACTGCCTCTGATGTACCTGCTCTGGTGTCCACACTACCCTGTTGCTGCCCTGTTGCTGTTCTCATACTGATGTACTGCATCTGATGTACCTGCTCTGGTGTCCACACTGCCCTGTTGCTGTTCTCATACTGATGTACTGACTCTGATGTACCCGCTCTGGTGTCCACACTGCCCTGTTGCTGTTCTCATACTGATGTACTGACTCTGATGTACCTGCTCTGGTGTCCAAACTGCCCTGTTGCTGCCCTGTTGCTGTTCTCATACTGATGTAATGCATCTGATGTACCTGCTCTGGTGTCCACACTGCCCTGTTGCTATTCTCATACTGATGTACTGCATCTGATGTACCTGCTCTGGTGTCCACACTGCCCTGTTGCTGCCCTGTTGCTGTTCTCATACTGATGTACTGCATCTGATGTACCTGCTCTGGTGTCCACACTGCCCTGTTGCTATTCTCATACTGATGTACTGCATCTGATGTACCTGCTCTGGTGTCCACACTGCCCTGTTGCTGCCCTGTTGCTGTTCTCATACTGATGTACTGCATCTGATGTACCTGCTCTGGTGTCCACACTGCCCTGTTGCTGTTCTCATACTGATGTACTGACTCTGATGTACCTGCTCTGGTGTCCACACTGCCCTGTTGCTGCCCTGTTGCTGTTCTCATACTGATGTACTGCCTCTGATGTACCTGCTCTGGTGTCCACACTGCCCTGTTGCTGCCCTGTTGCTATTCTCATACTGATGTACTGACTCTGATGTACCTGCTCTGGTGTCCACACTGCCCTGTTGCTGTTCTCATACTGATGTACTGCCTCTGATGTACCTGCTCTGGTGTCCACACTGCCCTGTTGCTGCCCTGTTGCTGTTCTCATACTGATGTACTGACTCTGATGTACCTGCTCTGGTGTCCACACTGCCCTGTTGCTGCCCTGTTGCTGTTCTCATACTGATGTACTGACTCTGATGTACCCGCTCTGGTGTCCACACTGCCCTGTTGCTATTCTCATACTGATGTACTGCCTCTGATGTACCTGCTCTGGTGTCCACACTGCCCTGTTGCTGCCCTGTTGCTGTTCTCATACTGATGTACTGACTCTGATGTACCTGCTCTGGTGTCCACACTGCCCTGTTGCTGCCCTGTTGCTGTTCTCATACTGATGTACTGCCTCTGATGTACCCGCTCTGGTGTCCACACTGCCCTGTTGCTATTCTCATACTGATGTACTGCCTCTGATGTACCTGCTCTGGTGTCCACACTGCCCTGTTGCTGCCCTGTTGCTATCCTCATACTGATGTACTGCCCCTGATGTACCTGCTCTGGTGTCCACACTGCCCTGTTGCTGCCCTGTTGCTATTCTCAAACTGATGTACTGACTCTGATGTACCTGCTCTGGTGTCCACACTGCCCTGTTGCTGCCCTGTTGCTGTTCTCATACTGATGTACTGCCTCTGATGTACCTGCTCTGGTGTCCACACTGCCCTGTTGCTGTTCTCATACTGCATTGTGCCCTCTCATGTGCTGCCTCTGATGTACCTGCTCTGGTGTCCACACTGCCCTGTTGCTGCCCTGTTGCTATCCTCATACTGATGTACTGCCTCTGATGTACCTGCTCTGGTGTCCACACTGCCCTGTTGCTGCCCTGTTGCTGTTCTCATACTGATGTACTGACTCTGATGTACCTGCTCTGGTGTCCACACTGCCCTGTTGCTGCCCTGTTGCTGTTCTCATACTGATGTATGCCCTCTGATGTACTGCATCTGATGTACCTGCTCTGGTGTCCACAATGCCCTGTTGCTGTTCTCATACTGATGTACTGCATCTGATGTACCTGCTCTGGTGTCCACACTGCCCTGTTGCTGCCCTGTTGCTATCCTCATACTGATGTACTGCCTCTGATGTACCTGCTCTGGTGTCCACACTGCCCTGTTGCTGCCCTGTTGCTGTTCTCAAACTGATGTACTGACTCTGATGTACCTGCTCTGGTGTCCACACTGCCCTGTTGCTGCCCTGTTGCTGTTCTCATACTGATGTACTGCCTCTGATGTACCTGCTCTGATGTCCACACTGCCCTGTTGCTGTTCTCATACTGCATTTTGCCCTCTCATGTGCTGCCTCTGATGTACCTGCTCTGGTGTCCACACTGCCCTGTTGCTGCCCTGTTGCTATCCTCATACTGATGTACTGCCTCTGATGTACCTGCTCTGGTGTCCACACTGCCCTGTTGCTGTTCTCATACTGCATTGTGCCCTCTCATGTGCTGCCTCTGATGTACCTGCTCTGGTGTCCACACTGCCCTGTTGCTGCCCTGTTGCTATTCTCAAACTGCATTGTGCCCTCTCATGTGCTGCCTCTGATGTACCTGCTCTGGTGTCCACACTGCCCTGTTGCTGCCCTGTTGCTATCCTCATACTGATGTACTGCCTCTGATGTACCTGCTCTGGTGTCCACACTGCCCTGTTGCTGCCCTGTTGCTGTTCTCAAACTGATGTACTGCCTCTGATGTACCTGCTCTCGTGTCCACACTGCCCTGTTGCTGCCCTGTTGCTATTCTCAAACTGATGTACTGACTCTGATGTACCTGCTCTGGTGTCCACACTGCCCTGTTGCTGCCCTGTTGCTGTTCTCATACTGATGTACTGCCTCTGATGTACCTGCTCTGGTGTCCACACTGCCCTGTTGCTGCCCTGTTGCTGTTCTCATACTGATGTACTGCATCTGATGTACCTGCTCTGGTGTCCAGACTGCCCTGTTGCTGTTCTCATACTGATGTACTGCATCTGATGTACCTGCTCTGGTGTCCACACTGCCCTGTTGCTGCCCTGTTGCTGTTCTCATACTGATGTACTGCATCTGATGTACCTGCTCTGGTGTCCACACTGCCCTGTTGCTGTTCTCATACTGATGTACTGACTCTGATGTACCTGCTCTGGTGTCCACACTGCCCTGTTGCTGCCCTGTTGCTGTTCTCATACTGATGTACTGCCTCTGATGTACCTGCTCTGGTGTCCACACTGCCCTGTTGCTGCCCTGTTGCTATCCTCATACTGATTAAGCATGGGCGAATTTTGCGGATCTCGCGTTCGCGAATTTGCGGATTTTTGAACTCGCAATCCGCAAAATCCGCGAATTCTTGCGAATTAGCGGATTTTTTTTTTTTTGTGTTCGCAAGGATTTCTGCCAGTTCGCGAGGGTTTCGTACCAGTTCGCAATTGCGAACTTACATTTCGTCACGCAACGGTCGCGAATTATGTTGTTTCTACGTCTGGTTCATCATCACAGGTTCCCAGCACCCTCTGTTTCACCACTGCAACCCTCTGTTACATCAATGCCACCCTCTGGTTCATCATTACTGTAGATTATGGGGGGGAAAAGCAAGCACACCATCCCTGCTTCAACTCAGATGAATTAATTTGGGGTTAGTTTATTAATGTGTCACTGTTTTAAAATTCCAGTCTGGCACCTGCTTCCTTATCTGTAATTTTGCTTTCTGTTGCAGTGCATTTTTTTTCCCCAGGACCTTCTTTGTGGCCTACTTGTAGCTATTGTATGAGCCTGCTGTGAGGGTCAGAGCAGGGTCATACAATTGTTGCAACTAGCAACTGAATTCTGGAGGGGCCCCAGTCAGGAAGCACTACCGGGAATTGTTACTAATGATGAGTTTGAACTCTTGCCCCTGCCGAGTGCTTTCACTTTTGAAAAACTCGTTTTTCTGCAATTTCGCGGGGTTCGCGGGGTGCGAACACGCGCAAGATCGGATTCGGAAGCCGCAAATTCGTGCGAATATGCAATTTGTTTTTTTTGCGGCGTGTTAGTTGGCAAGGTTTTGTGCGTTTTTGCGAGCCGCTCGTAGCGCAAGACGCGAAGTTACCCTCGCGGTCGTTCAAGGGCGCAGCCATCTTGTTTGCCTGACGTATTTCCGTTTCCGGGCGCGAAGTGTAATCTCGCAAAGTCCGCGGTTTGCCAGTACAGTCTCGCGCGTGTTCGCAAGGAAAATCTCGCGCGAACTTACCCGCGCGGTCGTGAACGGGCGCGGCCATCTTGTTTCTCATTCATTGCTATGGTTCTGGGCATGGTCTTTGTATCCTCTGTCAATCTCTGCCATCCTTTGCTTGTTTGAAGTTTTTTTTTATCTATTTTACTTATTATCTATCCCTCTATTTTTCTAGCCCTATATTTTTGTGTTTACTGCTACTTTTGGTTAATTTTAAACTACTTTTGTAAACTCTTTTCTTTTCTTCTCTTCCCTATTCTATTTTCTTTATTCCTTTCCGCCCAGACCATGGTGAAGGGAGCCGGGAAGCATCCCGAGAAGGGGAAGGGTCCCGCACCCCGTGTCCGGCTCCCGTGCGGGCGTTTGAGGGGGGAGCTAGTGATGCCACGGGAGATCTTTACCCCGGAGGAGGTGGCCCAACTCATTTTTTATGTTCAGCGCCGCCTCCCCAGGACCATCATGGGAGGCGGCAAGATCAGTGCCGGGTACGGGGCCCGGGAGCGCCGGAAGCGGTGGGAGAAGGTGTGCCAGGCCATTTACCACCACTCTCGGGTCTGGCGCACCTACAACCAGGCCACCCACCGCTGGACGGATGTCCTGACCCGTGAGCGAGATCTGCTCGACCTCCTTGGCCTTGAGATCCCCGGGCTTGGTGAGTAGTAGTAGCTATGTCTTTACTACTATGTTTTCTCCTGCTGTGTTATTATATTGCAAATTTTTGTTTTTTACCAAGAGCAATAATGCTGCTCATTAAATTGTAGGTACATTTTATTTCAAAATCTTCTGTGCATTTCAGGTACACTGCTCTCCTTCTCAGTAGTGTTGCTACTATGCTTATTTGTTTTAGATTTTGTGTTCATTTCATTGGCCTGTGAAATTATGTATGAGTGTAGTTGAAAGAACTGCGCAATGCTACACACTAAGGTTCAGATTTTTAATTACCGGCGCATCCCTGCAAAGTTGCAGGGATGCGCCAGTAATTGTGCGTCACGCCACCATCACCCATGGTGCGCCGTATTACAATGCGGCGCGCCATGGGCCCAAAACGTCACCAAAGCGTTACGCATCTGTGCCGTAAAGGTGGCGCATTGCTGGAGTTGCGTCGCAACGATGGTGCAGCTCCATCAATTCTCTGGGGTGCCCTATCTCCCCAATGCTGCGTCAAGCCGTACGTCTGCTTCAAGCAGGCGCAGGGTTTGAGTCACGCATCATTGTCCTCAAAGTGACTGATTGAAATCTTGTAGATTTCCCTCAGCCACTTTTAGGATGCGTTCCTGCGCAGGAACGCCCTCCCTTGCGCCGGACCACCCCTATTGGCGCAGGGCTTTACAACGTGATGCATCTCCCAGATGCGTCACGTTGTTAATATACGCCGCACCATTGCGCCTCTTTTGTGCTGTCGCTGCGTCACAAAAGTCACGCAACAATGGAGCAAAAGAGCCGCAAGGGCCTTATAAATCAGCCCCTACAGACTCAAGTCCAGTCCTTCCTTTGTACACATGGCGATAAGAAGAAATAGTGGTGGTGGATTAATAGTTTGAGTAGTTTAATGACTGGTGAATGTAGTAGGAAACTTTAGTGTTGTCGCTGATCTTCAATCACGATGGACTTTGGCTGTCACTTTGCGTGCTGCGTGCCTGCCAATCCTAGGCAAACCTTTTTAGTACTTTGTTTAGTGAGTTACATAGGGTAGTTTCCAATTCGACGGTCCGCAAATCAAGCAATACTAAAGTAATGACGTAGTCGACCACATGAGATTGGTCAATAATATATCCCGTGGAGTCGTTCCCTATTTGCTATTTCGCAAAAATATTTTGTTACTTTGTTAGTTCTTTTTTAAATGTTTGATTTGGTTGAGAAATAAATATCATCCATGTTTTCTGTTTTTCTTTCTTTCATGTTGTACATCAGCTTCCCCCAGGGGCAAGAGGAGGACACAGGAGGAGGAGGAGGAGGGTGCTGTTGTCGATGCAGGCCAGGACCGGGCAGTCGAGGGCTCCTTTGCTGGCCCCAGTAAGTTTTAATTTTAATATAGAGTACTTATTTTTTCCTAGCGTTCCTCATTCGATTTTTTCTAAATCGTCTTTGATCTTCTTGTAGACAGGATCTAAATTCTTATCCCTATGACTCCGTGTGGTATTACTAGATTATTCTTATTAGTCTGTCTGTGTAGCTAACTAAGATTGCACATTTGGCATTTCCATTGGACTCCCATTCTAGTCAGCAATAGCTCTATGCACTGAGTGTAGTCCTCTGGGATTGTCCATAATGTCTTTTCAAGTATTCTAAATGTTTATGCTTTGACCATTGCCAACAATAAAAAGGTGAATGACCACCACCAAGAAATAATAAGATACTACTTTACTTTTGGTTTGGATAGGACAATCCATTCTACTACTGTTGCAGGGACAAATCTGCACAAACAGAACTATGGACACTAAATAATGCATCGCTTAGCTTATCAATTATAATAGGTGCTGTAACTGTTAGACTTTCCACATACCTCAGTGATAACAGACTTTGTAGTTGAACCCCCAATCTCCTTACTGACTAGATAGTGTGGCAGAGTCATTTAGCTCCCAAAGTCACCGATGGCAGAGGCACGGACTCATGCTTGCAAAAATTCGAAAACCTTTAGCTCATCCACTCTAGTCTGGAGGACCAAAAACCACAGAGTCTATTTAAGTTTAAAAGCTTTATTAAAAGTAAACACATTTATTAAATTCAAGTTTGTCATAAAAGTGAACGTGTAACTGAAAATGGAAAAGTGCTTAGTGCTGACGATTAATTGGACACATTTCTTGTGGTCGAGCCGAGCTCTCACCTGGTTTGAACTTGATCCTGCTCGTGTTCTTAGAAGTCAAGGTTCTGTCTGTTAGGAGAAAAAGTGGTGCGTGTTAAAAAGTAAAAAGCAAACATTCATCAGTTGTGCCAAAAAGTGCAGCAAGACAACAGCCTTCCCTGGAAAAAGGGACCTTTTTACTCTAGAGTACACAGTCAAAAATTATTAAATTGTACACTTTTTTCACATTTCTTTCTTCCTCCTAGACCAAATATTATATAGTAGTGAGTGGTGTATTCTAACATTATTAAATGTACTTTGTAGGTGGAACATCTGGAGACGGGGCCAGCGCGGAGGTGGTGGCATTGGACGAGGAGGACAACTCTGGGGAGGAGGCGGTGCAAGTGCCGGAAAAGGACATGCCTGTGAGGGTTCACACGGTGGTGGCGGGCAGAGGTAAGCTATACATTCCTTAGTCATTGAGATTGAAGACTGCAGAGTGTGCTTTCTGCACGGGTGTATTATAAAAAAAGCAGGTAGTAGCCTCCTCTAAATGTACTTCGACTTAGCTGTGAAGTTTTTGGCGAGAAGAATCC
The DNA here is from genome assembly GCF_964263255.1 of Lissotriton vulgaris. Classification (NCBI taxonomy): domain Eukaryota; kingdom Metazoa; phylum Chordata; class Amphibia; order Caudata; family Salamandridae; genus Lissotriton; species Lissotriton vulgaris. Next base: position 69,189 of record NW_028252032.1, on the reverse strand, counting down.
CAATCAGATCTGAGGTGAACTTGATGGATGGGATGAACGAAAAGCGAAAGAAGGGTGTAAGTAAGTGTGGAAGCACGAGAAATGTAATGATGACTGGCAAAGAAGAATGATATGTGTTTGCTTGGTCCCCGAGGTGGCTGGGAAGGTAAGAAAATGGTATGGTGCATGGCTGGGTGAATGATGAAGCAAGGATGGGTGGAAGGAGAACAGCCTGGGTGGGTGAGACAGAAACTGTATGTGTGCAATATACTTTGAATGGATGGATGCCTGGATCATTCATGGTACTATCTGACTCTTAGATAGCATATGTGAATCTAGAGAGAGTAGACGGTCACTGGATGAACTAAGTGTTACTTTGAAGAGCATGTAACACCGCACCCGCACGTCCGTTCCAGTGTAGGAAAGGCAAGGAAAAGAAGTTGTAACGTTGTCCAAAGACTACCATGAATAGTAGCAGTAGTTTGTATTGCAACTGCAAGCACAGCATATATCCAGTTATTACGGTGGGCACTCCCTACCTCCCTTAATAACTTTAGTTTAGTAGTAGTACGTCATTCATGTGTGGGGGTATCACTGTTCACTCAATAATAAGCAAAGCACCTAAAGTCATCCCATATGTCATCAAATACATCCCATGTGAAGTGATAGATAATCAGATAATTTAGCTTCTTCATTTTCCTTTTCTAATACTCATTTGCACTGTAGGGTGAAAGCTAAATTAATTAAGCAGTAGCCCTTTTAACAGAGTATTCTCAGTGCCACCCGTAATAGAAAAGTAAGAGCTTCACCACCTGCATGTACTGGACCGGTACAGTAACGCAAGTCTGTCTCACTCACCATGGTGTGCGTCTGTTTTTCTCGGGTGCAAGTTCACTGCGCTGGCATTATGCCGGCTTGCATAAGATAACGTACCAATTTTCCTAAACAAGAGAGAAGAAGAAGAATAAGAGTGGTGTACTGTCATAGTCGACTGTAATAGAAGTCCATAGTGCTCGTAGAATTTGTTCCTTAAACTCCCACTAATGTTAGAGCAAGGATGAAGAAGTCGGAGGTTACATAGATACTGTCCTCAATAGTTATGCACTGTGCTTTCAATTTGCTACTTGTACTGTGACAACTTTCTGCTCAATCATTTTGTGTTAATCTTAAGGAGCATTGGTTACAGACTATGTCTTTCTTTTTTCATGTAGTTGCTCCTTCCAAATCCAAGACACCATCAAGGAGGAAGGAGCAGGCTCGAATGGCCCGGCAACGGAGGCTGGATGCCACTGTTGCTGAATATCGGCGGCTGGTGGCCCTGGAGGAGGAGGAGACGCAGTCTGGAACAACAACAACGTCCACTGGGACAGCTGCCTCCTCCTCCGTGCGGGCTGCCAGCCAGCGCAGTGCTCCAGCGGTACGGAGCCGGGCTACCAAAGCCAAACGCCACCGCCCAGCAGCAAAGAAAGCAGCTGCCCCTCACAGGATTTGCAAGGCACACCGGCGCCGCTTATCCCTCAGACTGTCCTACCTGGAGCAGGAGGTCCATAATTATAAGAACGTGGTGGAGGGCCTCCGCTTCGAACTTGCCACCCTCCGCAAGGAGCATGATGCCCTGGCTGCTAATTCCAACAGCACCCTGCCATAGTGTCCCTTGCCCCTTTTTTAGAGACTTTTGGGGGGTGGGAATTGGGAGTTGTGATTTTTGGGGACTTTTGAAGGACAATCGTTGGGGTTAGGGAGGGTCTTGCGGGAGATTCTTTTGTTAGGGCTATAAAAATATACTTTTTGAAACTTTATCTGACCATACCTGTTTTTTACTGCTTTTGAGTCTGGTGGGTGGGGGTTTAACATAACAGTAAGTTTGTTTTCCTGAATAGTCCTAGGACTTTAGTAGTACTACCGTCAATCAAATCTCTCGTCTCTCCTAATACTCCATTATACTACCTCCAACCAAACGCCTATCTTACCTGTAATTTCTGTTTGCAAGTAGGGCTAGGCCCAGGGCTGGCTCCACGGGAAACAGCAAATAAGGTTGGCAATCCTGGGCGGATACAATTTCCTCATAGCGGTGGTACTAGTGGTGTGACACAGTGGCAGTTGCTTGCCTATGAAAAAAAGAAAATGAAATCTGGTTTGTCCTCCTGAGCAATACAAAGGTACAATACAGAATATAGCAGGTGACAGAAGTACACTAGAACAGTGCCACGTTGTAGCCTAACAAATGTTAAAGTATAACTAATTCGGTTGAAGTTCTTTGACATTAGCCATGGGTCTTTGTCAAGCAGAGTAAGAATATATCCTCGGATTTCTTCACCAGCCTGTTGCTATCACCTTATCCTCCCCAGCAAGTGTGTGGATTTATTGCTGTAATTTAGTCACACATCAATCAAAACCACACAGCCCGGGGGAAGAGGGTTAGGGTTTGAAAAATGGATGGGTACGGGGGTTTTTGGGAAAGGTTTTGGGAGACAAGAAAAAGTAGCACAGCATGGACGAACAATTGTGAACATAAACAAATCTTTGGGTACAAACCTATCCATCAATCTTTGAAAGTGCATACACTACTGTAACTGCATGCATGTCAGTTAAAAGTAATTAGTACTTTCGACAACTGTGGAAGAAAGAATGCGACAGTACAGGGCGTGGGTGGAAATATTGATAACTATATTCAACATAAGGTCTCTGTAGCCAGATACCTGAGAGCCTTGCTGGTCACTATAAATCCATTCACAACAACACTCAATGGGGTTGGTCTGGAAGGTGTCAGGTTTACTCCCCGTGATCCAGTCGATGCAAATATGGTTCCACCTCCAAATGTCACCAACACCCAGAAGTGTAAACACAGGGTGTTCGAGGCATTAGGCGGGGGAGAAAAATAACAAACTAAAATAAAAAATGTGGGATGGGTAAAGGTAGGGTCAGCAGGGAAAGGATACCTGTAACAGAAGACAAGACAGGCATCAGTGAAGTGCTGTCCTAACATACAAGGGTACTCTCATATAGTCTCACTAAATAGTCTGCAAGTCTCCCGCCTACTCATGGGAAATGTAGTTTCATAGTACGGTAGGCGCTTAGGGGCTGCGTAACCTGACAGAAGGTATAGTAGATAGAAAAGGAGAAATTGCTTTTTTTCTAGGTGTCCCCTCACTCACCAGGGTTGCCCCTTGGTGACATGCTTCATCATTGGGGCCATCCCAGTCCTCTACGGCCTGGGGCGTGCTGCGACTTGCGAATTACGTAGGAGCACTTACAAATGACTATGTGTGGTGCAGATGTGATAGTGGAGTGGACTAAGTGATGTGTTAAGGGATCAATGTAGAAGCAGAGAGAGAGCCAAGAAATGCAGTCACAGTCAGAGAAAAAGGCAAGGGATACTGTATCTATGTGGTTGTAGTGGTCCTGTTGGAAGTGGTAAGTAAGTTGCCCGCAGAAAAAAAATCCTCCTATTAGCGGCACTCCTCCATTGCAGCCGACGCTTCGTCCATCGATGTTGGTCACCAGAAGACACCCTGTCCACTGCCTGCCTGATGCTGAATTGTGGCTCGCTACTGTGAAGCCTGACTCCATCCTTTTTTCCCCATTGCAGAGACTGAAACCCGGCCTGTAATTATTCAACGAAAAACAGGAAGTGATATAATATTACAACACCACTGATAAATAAATATAAGGTATGTAGGCTGTGGAGTGCAAAAAGTCACAATTTGTTTTTCCTAGTAGACAGTACAATGTTTTTGAAAGTGCGTACTCTGAGTCACCTTTTGAAGGATAAATAAGTATGGGCAAATTAATGTATCGGATCTTGCCCCTCAAGCTAGGTGTACTGTAAACTGTGTTTTAGAACAAAATTAGATCTTCCTAGCAGTGCTCCCACCCAGACCCTTACTAAAGCCAGTCGCAAAAATGTAGAAGACCCCCAATCAAATCTCAAAAAACGAGGCCTAGCAGAAAACTGGTGACAAAACTTACTTTGAAAGTAAAAGTAGGCCCAAGTACCCTAATTACCCATTACCCACCGTGGATTGCATTCAAACCACTTGCAAGCAACCAAGCAAAAGTAGCCATAGCCAGCATCGCTCCAAGACTCGAAATCCCCCCCACTCAAACACATGCAATAGAAATACTGCTAACCCTAACGAACCCTAAGTTAAGAATAGTGGCAAAGGATTTCTTTAACTATGCCAAATCCCCCCCTTTCCCACCATGGATTTTCTTCAAATGACTTGCAACCAAAATTACACATTCTCACGAGTGCTCTAAGACCCCAGAACTCAGTTTGAAAAATCTAGAACACCCCGAAACACATGCAATCCTGCTGCTAGGGCTAACCCTAACGAACCCTAAGTTACAAAAAGTGCCAAAACTAAAGGCTTTTCCGCGCGGATTTTGTCCCAACCACTTCTACCCGGTATTAGACCTTCCCAGGAATGCCCCAAGACCCGGCAACCCACCCGCCAAGAAGCGTAACACCCCCAAACAGGCCAAAAGCAAAATCTCATACTTGCAATATTTCTGGGCCTTCGGTCCAAACGCGCTGCGTAGCTAGGCCATAAGTCGGGGTTGGCACGACGGATTTCCTGAAAAGCAAATGCAATCAAGATTAGAGTGTCCCAGCAGTGCTCCCAGACCACGAAACTCACCCGCAAACAGACGGAACCCCCCCTAAGAGCACCTCAAAGGCAAGCAAGTCATCAAAAACACAAAAAAAATTCCGCCTGGGATTTGGTCCAAAACACTTTTATCCGGTATTAGAGCTTCCCAGCAATGGCCCCAGAGCCGTCAACCCAGGAGAAAACGAGTAGAAGACCCCAAAGCAGCCAAAGAGCAAAAGTACAAAAATGGGGACTTAGTCACTTTTTCACAAATTTCCCAAATCACTCCGCGCGCGCTCTGCAGCTAGGCCCTAAGTCCCCTCAGCCACCATGGATTTGCTTCAAACCTCTTGCAAAGTAAAGTATATATAGCCAGCAGTGCTCCCACACCACGAAACTCACCCGCAAACACCAGGAAGCCCCCCAAACAGGCCCCCGAAAACGCTACATAGAGCAAAATGTCAGAAATAGCCCCAAAAAAAATCGGCCTGGATTTTGTCCCAACCACTTCTACCCGGTATTAGACCTTCCCAGGAATGCCCCAAGACCCGGCAACCCACCCGCCAAGAAGCATAACACCCCCAAACAGGCCAAAAGCAAAATCTCATACTTGCAATATTTCTGGGCCTTCGGTCCAAACGCGCTGCGTAGCTAGGCCATAAGTCGGGGTTGGCACGACGGATTTCCTGAAAATCAAATGCAATCAAGATTAGAGTGTCCCAGCAGTGCTCCCAGACCACGAAACTCACCCACAAACACCAGGAAGCCCCCCAAACAGGCCCCCGAAAACGCTACATAGAGCAAAATGTCAGAAATAGCCCAAAAAAAAATCGGCCTGGATTTTGTCCCAACCACTTCTACCCGGTATTAGACCTTCCCAGGAATGCCCCAAGACCCGGCAACCCACCCGCCAAGAAGCATAACACCCCCAAACAGGCCAAAAGCAAAATCTCATACTTGCAATATTTCTGGGCCTTCGGTCCAAACGCGCTGCGTAGCTAGGCCATAAGTCGGGGTTGGCACGACGGATTTCCTGAAAAGCAAATGCAATCAAGATTAGAGTGTCCCAGCAGTGCTCCCAGACCACGAAACTCACCCGCAAACAGACGGAACCCCCCCTAAGAGCACCTCAAAGGCAAGCAAGTCATCAAAAACACAAAAAAAATTCCGCCTGGGATTTGGTCCAAAACACTTTTATCCGGTATTAGAGCTTCCCAGCAATGGCCCCAGAGCCGTCAACCCAGGAGAAAACGAGTAGAAGACCCCCAAACAGCCAAAGAGCAAAAGTACAAAAATGGGGACTTAGTCACTTTTTCACAAATTTCCCAAATCACTCCGCGCGCGCTCTGCAGCTAGGCCCTAAGTCCCCTCAGCCACCATGGATTTGCTTCAAACCTCTTGCAAAGTAAAGTATATATAGCCAGCAGTGCTCCCACACCACGAAACTCACCCGCAAACACCAGGAAGCCCCCCAAACAGGCCCCCGAAAACGCTACATAGAGCAAAATGTCAGAAATAGCCCAAAAAAAAATCGGCCTGGATTTTGTCCCAACCACTTCTACCCGGTATTAGACCTTCCCAGGAATGCCCCAAGACCCGGCAACCCACCCGCCAAGAAGCATAACACCCCCAAACAGGCCAAAAGCAAAATCTCATACTTGCAATATTTCTGGGCCTTCGGTCCAAACGCGCTGCGTAGCTAGGCCATAAGTCGGGGTTGGCACGACGGATTTCCTGAAAAGCAAATGCAATCAAGATTAGAGTGTCCCAGCAGTGCTCCCAGACCACGAAACTCACCCACAAACACCAGGAAGCCCCCCAAACAGGCCCCCGAAAACGCTACATAGAGCAAAATGTCAGAAATAGCCCAAAAAAAAATCGGCCTGGATTTTGTCCCAACCACTTCTACCCGGTATTAGACCTTCCCAGGAATGCCCTAAGACCCGGCAACCCACCCGCCAAGAAGCATAACACCCCCAAACAGGACAAAAGCAAAATCTCATACTTGCAATATTTCTGGGCCTTCGGTCCAAACGCGCAGCGTAGCTAGGCCATAAGTCGGGGTTGGCACGACGGATTTCCTGAAAAGCAAATGCAATCAAGATTAGAGTGTCCCAGCAGTGCTCCCAGACCACGAAACTCACCCACAACCACCAGGAAGCCCCCCAAACAGGCCCCCGAAAACGCTACATAGAGCAAAATGTCAGAAATAGCCCAAAAAAAAATCGGCCTGGATTTTGTCCCAACCACTTCTACCCGGTATTAGACCTTCCCAGGAATGCCCCAAGACCCGGCAACCCACCCGCCAAGAAGCATAACACCCCCAAACAGGCCAAAAGCAAAATCTCATACTTGCAATATTTCTGGGCCTTCGGTCCAAACGCGCTGCGTAGCTAGGCCATAAGTCGGGGTTGGCACGACGGATTTCCTGAAAAGCAAATGCAATCAAGATTAGAGTGTCCCAGCAGTGCTCCCAGACCACGAAACTCACCCACAAACACCAGGAAGCCCCCCAAACAGGCCCCCGAAAACGCTAAATAGAGCAAAATGTCTGAAATAGCCCAAAAAAAAATCGGCCTGGATTTTGTCCCAACCACTTCTACCCGGTATTAGACCTTCCCAGGAATGCCCCAAGACCCGGCAACCCACCCGCCAAGAAGCATAACACCCCCAAACAGGCCAAAAGCAAAATCTCATACTTGCAATATTTCTGGGCCTTCGGTCCAAACGCGCTGCGTAGCTAGGCCATAAGTCGGGGTTGGCACGACGGATTTCCTGAAAAGCAAATGCAATCAAGATTAGAGTGTCCCAGCAATGCTCTCAGACCACGAAACTCACCCACAAACAGACGGAACCCCCCCTAAGAGCACCTCAAAGGCAAGCAAGTCATCAAAAACACAAAAAATTTTCCGCCTCGGATTTGGCACAAACCACTTTTAGTGCTTCCCAGCAATGGCCCCAGACCCGTCAACTCACCTGCAAAGAGGTAGAACCACACCCCCACAAGTGCTGAGTCTTTCTTCATTGGGCGTAAACCAGCCCTCTGCTTTGATGGAAATAGGAGTCTGGAGGAGGAGGATAGAGGAGCATGTTCTTCTGAACTTGTGAACCTGAGGAATGCAGACTGCGGCACCTTCAAATAAATTAGCAAACAAGTGAAGACAGTTCTGCTGATGGGCTTGTCTTTGTGATTATCTGATTAAAGTTTGAATTATATTAACTGTGCACAACAAAGAAAGACAGACACACAGGAATAAAAGTGAATAAGGATGAAAAAGAAAGTTATTGATTCGTTGTCTCATTTTCAGGGCTCGAAGTCGGTATCACGGTCCAGGAATAAGAATAAGGCTTCGTCATCATACTCTGCGAATTCAGCCCGGGTGAGGTCAGTGCCACCTGACAGAGTAGAAATTCCCTCATCTATGGTGCTGGCCACCTCCTCTTCATCCGGCACGCTCTCTCGTACTCTTATATCTGGTGGTATGAGGTGCTGATTCATCTTGATCATTGTTAACCTCTCCACATTTTTGGGCGAGAGGCGGCTCCGTTTGGGAGTTACAATCCCACCAGCCGCACTGAAAACCCGTTCAGAAGACACACTTGCGAGTGGGCAAGACAAGTAGTTTAAAGCCAGGTTGGTGAGCTGTGGCCACAATTCTTTTTTCCCATGCCAATACGCCAATGGGTCAGAATTAACATAGACCTCTGTGGAGTCATTCAGATAGTCCTTCACCATCGACTCAAGGTCCTCCTCCAAGGTTCCTCCACTTTGCGTAGCTCTTGCTGTGCCTCTGACCTTTTGAGAACCAAACCCACGCAGAGCTAGCCAATCCTCTTCAGCCTCCAATGTTTCTGTTGTCTTTCGTGCAGATGATCCGGTTGCCGGTGTCTTTAACGGCTGAGAGGTCACTTGTGCCACAGCCACAGGTGCAGAAGTGGATTGTTTTGACTGGGGATGGCCTGCTGATGTACTGCCATTTCCTTCAATTTCCAGCCGTTCTGTTTCAAACTTCTTGGCTGACAAGGCTAGCCAACGTTTGTACTTTGTAACATCTTCATCAGCAAAAGGAAAGAATGCTCTGCCTGCCAGCGCCTTTTTGTAGCGTGGATCCAGAATAGTAGCACAAATGTAATGCTGTTCTGAGTGGATCTTTTGAAGACGTTCATCACCTTGTAGGAGCTCTAATAATTTCTCAGCCAGAAGCAAAGAGTCTTTCTTTTTGTCATCTTTTCGAAACACAGAACACACCTCCTTCAGTTGGTCCTCCAGCATGTACAACAATGGGATAGCTTTTCCCAAATTAGAGTCCTCCTTGCTGACTGCACGTGTGAAGACCTCAAAAGGACGAAGCATGCGTGTTAGGCTTTCAACTATGTTCCATTGCGGCCCACCCATCCTCAGCTCCTCTATACCCTCTTTCAAGAAATATTGATCGAGTTGCGTATACTGCTCATACAGACGCTCAAGCATGTAGAAGGTTGAGTTCCAACGTGTTACCACCTCCTGGATGAGTGCTTTCACTGGCATTTGACTTTGATATAGCATGCTCCTCAGCTGCTTGCGGGCCTTAAAAGAATGCCTGAAATGCTTGCAAATTTTTCGGCAGTTCTCCAATACACTGTACGCTGCACTGCGTTTATTACCCAAGAATTTTTGGACAACCAGGTTTATACAGTGCGCCAAACACGGCACTCTGAAATAGTAACCGTCCCTCATGGCCTTAACTATATTGGAGCCATTGTCTGTGGAAACATAACCAACCTTGCGTTTTAGTGGGGACAGACAGTTAAGGACCTTTGTGTTAAAGACATCCAAAATGTTTTCTGCTGTGTGACGTTTCTCCAAACCAAACATGGCTAGTGTTGCATGTTTCCGAGCACCTTTAAAAACAATGTTAGTGTCAACACCTGAGTTTAGCTTTGCTTTAGCCCCTGAAAAAGAGACCCAGTGTGCAGTGATGCACATGTAATCAGCGCCTGCGCCACTGGTCCACATGTCTGTTGTCAGATGTATAGTGTGAACAGCACTCTTCTGCAAAGCTGCCCCAATCACCTTCAGAACATCTTCATGTAGTGCTGGAACCGCAACTCGGGCAAAATAGAACCGGCTAGGAACCTTCCATTTAGGGCAGAGCGCTGTCACTAATTCTAGAAAACCAACCCCTTCTACAAAAGAAAAAGGGAGAAGGTCCAGAGCTAGCATTTTAGCCAGCTTAGTGTTATACAGACGGGTCATTGGGTGGTTGCGTTCATATTGCGCTTCTGTAAACAACATCTTTTTAATATTGCCCTGGACCAATGATTTACGGGATGATGATGATCTCTTCGACCCAGTTACGCTCGCTGATGAACTTTTCCGCATTGATGTCTCACTCTCTCCCACACTCTTAGTGTGGCTCCCATGGGGTGTGCTGCTGACATGGGAACTGGGTGTAAGTGAAGTGTTTGAATCGTCTTCTACCTCCTCGTCATCAGCAGATGACAAATCAACGTTTTCATTACGTGCAATTCCGGCTTTCTTGACCGCCTCTAGGTGCGGAAACCATTCGACAGGGTGCCTTCTCTCAAGATGACCTCTCTGGCCTCCGGTACCATAGTTAGAACCAAGCTTACCACGACTAAATCGAAGCTTACAAAGGCTACAAATGGCTACGTTTTCCTTTTTTGGGCAAACACTAAAGAAGTCCCAAACTGGAGACTTGAAATGTCTTCGGGGGCCGGAGGAGGCGGCGATACTGGTGGTGGTGGTCCTGCTGCTAATGACAGATGAAGTGGAGGATGTGGATTGCCGAACTTCAGTACGTTTTGCACTTTCACCACCACGAATTGAGGTCGAGGACGAGGTGGGTACCTTCTTGCGAAGAAATATGGAAGCGGTAGGTTTTGGTGTACTACTTAACTCCAAATCTAATGATTCCATTTCCATTGCCTCCTCGCCGACATCATCATCACGCTCAGCAGCTTCTCGGGATAGGGTCAAAATGTCTCTTTGCTGCATGCCCGGTGGGGCTGCAGTGACCTTTGTGATGACTGGCTCGTCGTCATCGTGAGAGGCTTCATCACCAGCAGTATCTGTCACTTCTTGTTGAGCCTCATCACACTCCATAGGTTTGAGTTTTTGGACGACCTTCCTTTTACGCTTAGGTAACGGTGTCAGATCATGGTGTGCCTCTGCCTCACTGTCAGACCGCAGTTGTGGTTCCCAAGACAGATCACTTGCACCAGAACGAGGTGGGCTTGAAGAAGATGTAGACACCCCCCTTGATCTTTTCCTTGCTAGGGATGTGGAAGACAATGAATGATCATCAGGAGGAGTGGCTTCCAATGATACCTCAGCTTCATTGTCGATTTCCAAATGTGCCCCTACTTCGGGAGGAACAACTATTGTGGGCACTTGTGAACGTCCATGCACCTTTGCTTGCGCATCTCCTTTTGCTGCCTCTCCTTCCACATGTACTTGGGCGTGTACTTGCACATGGTGTTGTTGTTGCGGCTGTGGTTGTTCAACACTTGTCAGATGAGTTACAACAACCTGTGTTGATTCAGGGACATTGCTGCTACTTTCTTGCGATGAGCCAACATCACTGGTCGATGGTGATTGGAGAAGTACACTGACTGCCTCTGAAGCACTCAAGGGCTTTGACTTAAGTTGGCGTGGTGGTGGAGGCACTGAACCCAATGGAGCAGGGGTGCTGCTCTCAGGTTGGTCCCCAGCAGATCCTGCTGCTGCAGGCGTACTTTTTTTTTTGCTCCCAAAAAAAGTGGCGGGTGGCACACCAGCCTCCTTGGTAACTTGCTTCTTCTGCTCCTTACTAGCAACTTTCTTGCTAGAGGAGCTACGGAGAACTTTCTTTGGGGCCATCTTCTTCAGAGTAGGTCAGACAGCAGGCCGCAGTTGCACGAATTGTAGAGTTGTCTGAGGCCAGACGTGACGTCGCGTGACGTTATGCTGCACACACACACCGCTGCAGGACTTCTTCCTGGCACTGGTGGTTCTCTTGAGTCTTGTGCACCTAAAAAAAATGGAAGACAGAGGAACATCAGTTCAGTTATAGAGCACAAAAAAATCGAAAAACACTGCAAAATCAGCACAATCCCAATCCATCCATGCCCTCCATAATGTTTAAATTCAAGACAACCCACAGAAAGACTTGGCCCATGCAAGACTCACTACCCCTGGGCATAAATAAAGGTTGAAAAGTAGGCAAAATGGTTGGAGGCCTAACAACAAAGCCTGCATTCAAAATGGCCACTTGCCTGCCAGCACATGGCCAGTGCCTGTAGCTGCACTCAAAATGGCCACCAGCCACATGGCATGTCCCTCCCCATGAACACCCCCAAAAATCGAAAAACACTGCAAAATCAGCACAATCCCATTCCATCCATGGCCTCCATGATGTTTAAATTCAAGACAGCCCACAGAAAGACTAGGCCCATGCTAGACTGAAATACCCCTGGTGAAAAGACCACAAGTACAGGCCCAAAAATCGAAAAACACTGCAAAATCAGCACAATCCCATTCAATCCATGGCCTCCATGATGTTTAAATTCAAGACAACCCACAGAAATACTAGGCCCATGCAAGACTCACTACCCCTGGGCATAAATAAAGGTTGAAAAGTAGGCAAAATGGTTGGAGGCCTAACAACAAAGCCTGCATTCAAAATGGCCACTTGCCTGCCAGCACATGGCCAGTGCCTGTAGCTGCACTCAAAATGGCCACCAGCCACATGGCATGTCCCTCCCCATGAACACCCCCAAAAATCGAAAAACACTGCAAAATCAGCACAATCCCATTCAATCCATGGCCTCCATGATGTTTAAATTCAAGACAACCCACAGAAAGACTAGGCCCATGCTAGACTCAAATACCCCTGGTGAAAAGGCCACAAGTACAGGCCCAAAAATCGAAAAACACTGCAAAATCAGCACAATCCTATTCCATCCATGGCCTCCATGATGTTTAAATTCAAGACAGCCCACAGAAAGACTAGGCCCATGCTAGACTCAAATACCCCTGGTGAAAAGGCCACAAGTACAGGCCCAAAAATCGAAAAACACTGCAAAATCAGCACAATCCTATTCCATCCATGGCCTCCATGATGTTTAAATTCAAGACAGCCCACAGAAAGACTAGGCCCATGCTAGACTGAAATACCCCTGGTGAAAAGGCCACAAGTACAGGCCCAAAAATCGAAAAACACTGCAAAATCAGCACAATCCCATTCAATCCATGGCCTCCATGATGTTTAAATTCAAGACAACTGTTGGACAGGCCACATGAAGGGCCGCTCTCCCCCGGCCCAACCAGGCCTGAGTCCAGTCACGCAGGTACCACACACCACCATTGCACGTCCTCCGTCCCCTCCGGGACCCCTGCCCTCGAGCATATTGACCTCGTGGGCCCGATCCACTGCCGGCCCACGCGCCCAGCCTGGGACGCCATCTTGGACACTCCACCACGAGGCCGCCTGGCCCCCGATCGACCTCAACCCTGGGCCTGGCCGGCCGCAGACATTCCGGCACCACCCTCCACCCAGGAGGTGAGCGGGCTACTTGGCAAGTCAATGGGAGAAAGAGGTGCCGATGGCTCTCCCCCGCCAAGTGCCGCTCGCCCATCGCCTCCCTGGGCGCTGGCTCCACCCCCCTGCTGGGTGTCTGGACTCCCTCATCCCGGACCTCCCGACCTCCAAGTGCGAAGGTCCGGACATCAAAGCCCGCCAGCCCTATAACTGGGGCAGCTCCAGAGCAGGAAGGCAGTTGTATCTTGGAGTCGAGAGACGTAAAGAGGAACTCATCCTTGACGGACTACTGGCGCTGCCATAGCTCTGTCTTGTGCACCATCGTCCTGCCTGTTGGCGCTGCCACAGCCTTCGCAACCTCCTTATCCTTCATCGTCGTCGGGACCTGCTGGCGTGGCCGCGGACCGTTGTAACCGTCATCTTCACCGGGACCTGCAGGCTCCGCCGCGGACCGTCGTCTTCCTTCGTCCATATCGGGACCTGCCTGGCTCCGCCGCGGCCCGATCAGCTAGAACGCCGAGCTCGAGGATTGAGAGCTATTTTTCACTCATTGGTAACAAAGACTGTCCCGCTACCCCTTTCCTAAGCCAGAGGCTAGAACCGAGGGGACCCCTGAGTCCAGACCTCCTTGTATCATATTATCGTAACTTAAGAATTGCCTATAAAGTCTCGTTAACCGTCAATCTTGTGTGGTGTCCGTCTGTGGGGGGGAAGTTACTTGTCTGTACAGTCGTTGGAGACGGCTCTCCCCGGAGACCTCTCCCCGTAGTCTCGGCCGACCCTCCCGGTCCGTCTAACATTGGTGGCCAGCGGCGCGATTCGAATCACCGCATAACGTACAGAGAGTAGCTCACCCCACGACGAAATCACAATGACGACTAAAGAAAGCGGATCAACCAAGAAATTCCAAATGGAGAAACTGGAAGAGTACAGCCATCGTGAACTAAAACAATTCTGCATCGAACTGGGTATCGCTACCACCGGACTAAGCACCAAAGACGATTTCAAGCATGCCCTAGAATCTTGGGCAGAGACCGGGGCTGCCGGAACCCCCGATCAAAGCACCGCAGAAAGAACCACCACGGCCCCTGAAGGGCAAAGAACGGGTCTCTCGCAAGACGAGATCCAGGAAAGAGAAAGAACCCGACTACACGAGCTGGAAATGGCCCGACTCAAGATGGACATTGAACTCAAGCTGGCCGAACAAAAAATCAACTTAGAGCACCTGCGTCTCCGAGAAGAAAGAGAGGAGAAACAGAGACAAAGGGAGCTCGAGGAAAAGAAACTGGCGTACGAACACGAACGGAACCTAGCCGAGATCAACCTGCGCAAGCAGAATAAAGAAGCAGGGGTGCCCGAGCGACCCCACACCTCAGGGGCCACAGAGAAAAAAGTACATATCCCCAAGGATGTTGTCCGAGAATATTTCCGAGAGGACGACATCCAGCAATGGTTTAAAGCCTATGAAATCGCGATGACTGCACACCGGATCGATAGAAGCGATTGGGGAGCCGGTCTATGGGGGAGATTCCTCAATGAGGGCCGCGATACCCTGCTACAGCTCCCGGACCACCAGATGACCTCCTATGACCATATGAAAGCGGCACTCCTCACCCGCTATGGCCTCACACCCGAGATGTACCGTCAGAGGTTCCGAGACTGCACCCGCATCCCGGGTACAACTTGGGTGGACTATGTAACATACTTCAGCCGAGCCTTCGAGGGCTGGATCAGAGGAAGCAACGTCACGACCTACGAACAACTGTTCAATCTGATGGTGTGGGAGCATCTGTCGAACAATTGCTTCATTGAACTCCGCCAGCACCTCCTCGACAGCAAGTTAACAGATCCCCGGCAGCTCGCAGCAGAAGCTGACCGGTGGGAGATCACCAGAGTAGGCCGGAATGGGTTCTACGAACAGAACCGGAACAACAATGGTCAGCACCGACCCAGAGGAGGAGGAGGGGGCCAAGGGCGAGGAAAAGACAACGCTCCGACCGCCCCCGCAACCAGCACCACCCCCCCGGCCAACCGGGGCAGCACCCCGGCGCGACCGGGGTACAGAGCCAATGTCACGTGTCACCGATGCCAACGAGTCGGCCACTACGCAAACGACCCAAACTGCCCGCAGTACCAGAGCCCAAGACCCCGCCAAGTGGCCGCCGCGGCCCTAGGGGAAGAACAGATCTCCGAGGAGCAGGAAGAATACGAACAAGAGCATCAGGAGTGGGAGCCAGCCGCCATGGCTCTAGCATGCTTAGGGGGGAAAGACATGGTCCCGCGGGTCCCCCTACCCGCTAACACCCAGAAGTACAGCCAATGGGTGAGCATCAATGGACGCCGGGCCGAAGCCCTTCGTGACACCGGGGCCAGTGTAACAGCCGTCCGCTGTCACCTGGTGACCCCAGAACAGTATCTACCGAACATTCTCTGCCCTGTACGATCAGCCGATAACTCGGAAAGTTTGTGTCGGATGGCCTGCGTCCCTTTCGAATGGGGAGGGGTCTCCGGCATGTTGAAAGTAACAGTCCGAGACGACGCCCCCGTAGACTGCCTCCTTGGAAATGACCTTGAAAGCTCTCCGTGGGCAGCCGTGGAGCGAAGAGAACACCTGGGGATGTTAGGCGTCCCAGACTGGGCGTGCGTCACCACCCGGTCCATGGCCGCCCGTGCCAACCACCGCCCAGAAGAACCCGAATGGCCGGCGCCACCGCCTCCGGTCGCCCCAGCCGAAACCACCGACCATGACATCCCCCCCGAACCAGCTCAACCCTCCGACCTCGCTAACCTCGAACAGTGGTCTCAAGAAGGGGGGCCCACGCAAGAACAATTTCGCCAGGAACAGAAGACCTGTCCCTCCCTCGAGGGACTCCGCCAGCAAGCGCTCGCCCAAAGCGCAGGGGATACCCCCGGAACTCATTGGGTCTACTGGGACAATGATCTGCTGTACAGCGAGCAAAGAATCGCCGAGCTGGGGGCCAACCGAGTATTAGTGGTGCCCCTCCGTTTTAGAGACTTTCTGCTAAACCTGGCCCACGATGTCCCCCTGGCAGGGCACCTGGGACAGGATAAAACCTACAGTCGCCTAGTGACCCACTTCTTCTGGCCCAAAATGAGGAACGATGTGCACCAGCATTGCCGATCTTGCCCCACGTGCCAAGCCAGTGGAAAGAGCGGCCGCAAACTAAAGGCCCCCCTGCAACCTTTCCCTGTGGTCACTACCCCATTTGAGAGAGTCGGAATAGACATTGTGGGGCCCTTGGACCCGCGCACAAAACAAGGCCATCGATTCATCTTGGTGCTAGTGGACCACGCCACCCGCTACCCTGAGGCTGTTCCTCTGCGAACTGTGACAGCCCCAGTAGTCGGCCGGGCTCTGATGGGGATCTTCTCCCGTGTGGGCTTCCCCCGAGAAGTCGTCAGCGACAGAGGCACGAACTTTATCTCTAAATACATGAAATCCCTCTGGCAACAGTGCGGGGTCACCTACCGATTCACGACCCCCTATCACCCCCAAGGGAACGGACTTGTTGAGCGGTTCAACCGCACGCTAAAGGGGATGATCGGGGGGCTGGAAGAGCCCCTCCGTCGCCAGTGGGATGTGCTGCTGCCGTGCCTCCTCTTCGCCTACCGAGAGGTCCCTCAGAAATCCCTAGGCTTCAGCCCATTTGAACTGCTATATGGACACCCAGTGCGGGGGCCGCTCAGCCTAGTCAAAGAGGGCTGGGAGATGCCTCCGTTAAAGAACCCTCCAGATGTCTTCCGGTACCTCCTCACCCTCCGCAACCAGACCCGGCGGTTCAGAGAACTAGCAAAAGCCAACCTAGAGGCCAGTCAAGAGGACATGAAAAAATGGTATGACCAGAATGCCTCATCCATTGAGTTCGAACCTGGCCAACAGGTATGGGTGATGTCCCCCACTGAGCCATGCGCCCTACAAGACAAATGGACGGGGCCCTTCAAAGTAATCGAGCGCAAGGGTCCTGCCACCTATCTCATCGACATGGAATCCTCCCGGAACCCTCTCCGGGTCCTCCACGCTAACAGACTAAAGCCCCACTTTGTGCGAACAGAGCTTAGCCTCCTGATGGCCACAGACAATGGGGTTGAAGAAGACTCCGAGCCTCTCCCTGACCTCCTACGGACTCAGGAGCAAGACGGCTCCGTGGATGGGGTCCGGCTCTCGGAGGCCCTCACCAGAGAACAACGCCAAGAGTGTCAAACCCTCCTGTCACAGTTCGCCAGCTTGTTCTCCCTCACCCCAGGGGTCACTTCCTGGTGTGTGCACGATGTGGACACCGGGGACAGCCCCCCTATCCGCCACCGGGCCTACCGCGTGCCAGATCGGGTACGGGCCTGCATCCAGGAGGAAGTAGCCAAGATGCTCACGCTCGGGGTCATCGAGCCCTCAGACAGTCCCTGGGCCAGCCCTGTCGTACTGGTCCCCAAAGCAGCTGCCCCCGGCACCACACCGGAACTCCGGTTCTGCGTCGACTACCGGGGCTTGAATGCGGTCACCCGAACAGACGCACATCCCATCCCCCGGGCAGATGAACTAGTCGACCGAATGGGAGCTGCCCGCTACCTCAGCATCTTCGACCTGACAGCAGGCTATTGGCAGATCGGCCTCACACCCCGAGCACAAGAACGTTCTGCCTTCTCCACCCCCGATGGCCATTACCATTTCACGGTCATGCCCTTCGGCATGAAGAATGCCCCAGCAACATTCCAACGACTCGTCAATCAGGTCCTGGCGGGGCTCGAAGGATTCAGCGCCGCCTACCTAGACGACATCGCTGTATACAGCCACCATTGGACTGAGCACCTCCACCACCTCCGAGCAGTGCTGCAAGCCCTTCAGCGAGCTGGCCTCACGATCAAGGCCAGCAAGTGCCAAATTGGGCAAGGATCTGTAACCTACCTCGGACACCAGGTGGGAAGCGGCCTAGTGGCTCCTCTGCAGCTGAAAATTGCCGCCATCCAGGCCTGGCAGCCCCCCATCACCCAAACCGAGGTACGAGCCTTCCTGGGCCTCACGGGCTATTACCGAAGGTTCGTGAAAGACTATGGTACCATAGTGGGGCCCCTCACAGAACTCACGTCAAAGAATCAGCCCAAGAAAGTCAACTGGACACAAGAGTGTCAAACTGCATTTGAACAATTGAAGGCCGCCATGTGTTCCGCCCCTGTGCTCCAGGCCCCGGACTACAGCCGGGAGTTCGTCGTCCAGACAGACGCCTCCGACCAGGGCATTGGGGCAGTCCTGTCTCAAGTGAACACCGAAGGCCTTGATCAACCGGTGGCCGTCATCAGCCGGAGACTCCTGCCACGGGAGCAACGCTGGAGCACCATAGAGAGGGAAGCCTTCGCTGTGGTATGGGCCCTCAAGAAGCTCCGGCCCTACCTTTTTGGCACCCACTTTCGGGTGCAGACCGACCACCGACCCCTGCAGTGGCTGATGCATATGCAGGGGGAAAACCCAAAGTTGCTACGCTGGTCCATCTCCTTGCAAGGTATGGACTTTACAGTCGAACACCGGCCCGGGCCAGATCACGCCAATGCGGATGGCCTGTCCCGGTTTTTCCGCCTCGACGAGGAGAGTCCCCAAGAGGATGGGTAACTCTCCCCGCCTTCAGCTGGGGGGGACGCATGTTGGACAGGCCACATGAAGGGCCGCTCTCCCCCGGCCCAACCAGGCCTGAGTCCAGTCACGCAGGTACCACACACCACCATTGCACGTCCTCCGTCCCCTCCGGGACCCCTGCCCTCGCGCATATTGACCTCGTGGGCCCGATCCACTGCCGGCCCACGCGCCCAGCCTGGGACGCCATCTTGGACACTCCACCACGAGGCCGCCTGGCCCCCGATCGACCTCAACCCTGGGCCTGGCCGGCCGCAGACATTCCGGCACCACCCTCCACCCAGGAGGTGAGCGGGCTACTTGGCAAGTCAATGGGAGAAAGAGGTGCCGATGGCTCTCCCCCGCCAAGTGCCGCTCGCCCATCGCCTCCCCGGGCGCTGGCTCCACCCCCCTGCTGGGTGTCTGGACTCCCTCATCCCGGACCTCCCGACCTCCAAGTGCGAAGGTCCGGACATCAAAGCCCGCCAGCCCTATAACTGGGGCAGCTCCAGAGCAGGAAGGCAGTTGTATCTTGGAGTCGAGAGACGTAAAGAGGAACTCATCCTTGACGGACTACTGGCGCTGCCGTAGCTCTGTCTTGTGCACCATCGTCCTGCCTGTTGGCGCTGCCACAGCCTTCGCAACCTCCTTATCCTTCATCGTCGTCGGGACCTGCTGGCGTGGCCGCGGACCGTTGTAACCGTCATCTTCACCGGGACCTGCAGGCTCCGCCGCGGACCGTCGTCTTCCTTCGTCCATATCGGGACCTGCCTGGCTCCGCCGCGGCCCGATCAGCTAGAACGCCGAGCTCGAGGATTGAGAGCTATTTTTCACTCATTGGTAACAAAGACTGTCCCGCTACCCCTTTCCTAAGCCAGAGGCTAGAACCGAGGGGACCCCTGAGTCCAGACCTCCTTGTATCATATTATCGTAACTTAAGAATTGCCTATAAAGTCTCGTTAACCGTCAATCTTGTGTGGTGTCCGTCTGTGGGGGGGAAGTTACTTGTCTGTACAGTCGTTGGAGATGGCTCTCCCCGGAGACCTCTCCCCGTAGTCTCGGCCGACCCTCCCGGTCCGTCTAACAACAACCCACAGAAATACTAGGCCCATGCAAGACTCACTACCCCTGGGCATAAATAAAGGTTGAAAAGAAGGCAAAATGGTTGGAGGCCTAACAACAAAGCCTGCATTCAAAATGGCCACTTGCCTGCCAGCACATGGCCAGTGCCTGTAGCTGCACTCAAAATGGCCACCAGCCACATGGCATGTCCCTCCCCATGAACACCCCCAAAAATCGAAAAACACTGCAAAATCAGCACAATCCCATTCCATCCATGGCCTCCATGATGTTTAAATTCAAGACAGCCCACAGAAAGACTAGGCCCATGCTAGACTGAAATACCCCTGGTGAAAAGGCCACAAGTACAGGCCCAAAAATCGAAAAACACTGCAAAATCAGCACAATCCCATTCAATCCATGGCCTCCATGATGTTTAAATTCAAGACAACCCACAGAAATACTAGGCCCATGCAAGACTCACTACCCCTGGGCATAAATAAAGGTTGAAAAGTAGGCAAAATGGTTGGAGGCCTAACAACAAAGCCTGCATTCAAAATGGCCACTTGCCTGCCAGCACATGGCCAGTGCCTGTAGCTGCACTCAAAATGGCCACCAGCCACATGGCATGTCCCTCCCCATGAACACCCCCAAAAATCGAAAAACACTGCAAAATCAGCACAATCCCATTCAATCCATGGCCTCCATGATGTTTAAATTCAAGACAACCCACAGAAAGACTAGGCCCATGCTAGACTCAAATACCCCTGGTGAAAAGGCCACAAGTACAGGCCCAAAAATCGAAAAACACTGCAAAATCAGCACAATCCTATTCCATCCATGGCCTCCATGATGTTTAAATTCAAGACAGCCCACAGAAAGACTAGGCCCATGCTAGACTCAAATACCCCTGGTGAAAAGGCCACAAGTACAGGCCCAAAAATCGAAAAACACTGCAAAATCAGCACAATCCTATTCCATCCATGGCCTCCATGATGTTTAAATTCAAGACAGCCCACAGAAAGACTAGGCCCATGCTAGACTCAAATACCCCTGGTGAAAAGGCCACAAGTACAGGCCCAAAAATCGAAAAACACTGCAAAATCAGCACAATCCTATTCCATCCATGGCCTCCATGATGTTTAAATTCAAGACAGCCCACAGAAAGACTAGGCCCATGCTAGACTGAAATACCCCTGGTGAAAAGGCCACAAGTACAGGCCCAAAATTCGAAAAACACTGCAAAATCAGCACAATCCCATTCAATCCATGGCCTCCATGATGTTTAAATTCAAGACAACCCACAGAAATACTAGGCCCATGCAAGACTCACTACCCCTGGGCATAAATAAAGGTTGAAAAGTAGGCAAAATGGTTGGAGGCCTAACAACAAAGCCTGCATTCAAAATGGCCACTTGCCTGCCAGCACATGGCCAGTGCCTGTAGCTGCACTCAAAATGGCCACCAGCCACATGGCATGTCCCTCCCCATGAACACCCCCAAAAATCGAAAAACACTGCAAAATCAGCACAATCCCATTCAATCCATGGCCTCCATGATGTTTAAATTCAAGACATCCCACAGAAAGACTAGGCCCATGCTAGACTCAAATACCCCTGGTGAAAAGGCCACAAGTACAGGCCCAAAAATCGAAAAACACTGCAAAATCCGCACAATCCTATTCCATCCATGGCCTCCATGATGTTTAAATTCAAGACAGCCCACAGAAAGACTAGGCCCATGCTAGACTCAAATACCCCTGGTGAAAGGCCACAAGTACAGGCCCAAAAATCGAAAAACACTGCAAAATCAGCACAATCCCATTCCATCCATGGCCTCCATGATGTTTAAATTCAAGACAGCCCACAGAAAGACTAGGCCCATGCACCACTCACTACCCCTGGTCAAGGCCCCAACAACAGGTCAAAAATCGAAAAACACAAAATTTTACAAAAAAAAAAAATCGAAAAACACAGAAAAATCAGCACAATCCCAATTCATCTATGGCCTCCATGATGTTTAAGTTCAAGACAACCACAGTCCACCCACCACTGAGTACCCCTGGGGAAAAGGCCCCAAAACAGCCCAAAAATCGAAAATCCCAAAATTTTAGTTGCAGCAACTGTAATGCCCCAAACAAACTTACTTGTAAAATTTCTAATCCAACAGTGATCCAAAGAAAGTCAAAAAGGCCTCAAATCCAAAGATCCAGCAGCATCCACAAAAAGTAATCCTTCCAGGTCCACATCCGAATGAAAAGTGACCAGGAGATGGACAAAGCACTGGGAGGAGCCTGCTGAACAGGAACAGGAAGTTGAAGACTATGGGGCACTTCCTTCCTCCCACCCCCCTGCCCCCCTCCCCAAAATGGACTCCTCGCTAAAAAAGTGCAGGCAAATGTCAAACTAAGGAGTTATTCACATAAAAATCATCATTTCTAGAAGGTTTATGCTGCTTGCTGGTGGATTTCTTGTGCAGAATTGCAAATTTATATTTTCGCTCGCCGCATCTCAAATCTCGCAATTGCGAAGTACCGCGAGACGTGATCTCGCCGTACTCGCGTTGACAAACTATCGCTGGCAAGCCGCGATGACGTAATCGCGCTCGCCAATTCCCGCGGGATCACACAGCAAGATCCAAAATGGCGCAGCACTCGCAAACTATCGAAAAAAACAACTCGGCAAACGATGATAAACGCCGCGCGCCGCAAAAATTGTATCACCAACGCCGCGCGCCGCCAAAAAAATCCGCTGCGTGCGAATTTGCGGATTTTGCGGGAAATCCGCAAATCTCGCGGATTGCGGATTTCCCGAAAATCCGCAAAATCCGCGAGCGGAACGGATTTTCCGCCCACGCTTAATACTGATGTACTGCCTCTGATGTACCTGCTCTGGTGTCCACACTGCCCTGTTGCTGCCCTGTTGCTGTTCTCATACTGATGTACTGCCTCTGATGTACCTGCTCTGGTGTCCACACTGCCCTGTTGCTGCCCTGTTGCTATCCTCATACTGATGTACTGCCTCTGATGTACCTGCTCTGGTGTCCACACTGCCCTGTTGCTGCCCTGTTGCTGTTCTCATACTGATGTACTGACTCTGATGTACCTGCTCTGGTGTCCACACTGCCCTGTTGCTGCCCTGTTGCTATTCTCAAACTGATGTACTGACTCTGATGTACCTGCTCTGGTGTCCACACTGCCCTGTTGCTGTTCTCAAACTGATGTACTGCCTCTGATGTACCTGCTCTCGTGTCCACACTGCCCTGTTGCTGCCCTGTTGCTATTCTCAAACTGATGTACTGACTCTGATGTACCTGCTCTGGTGTCCACACTGCCCTGTTGCTGCCCTGTTGCTGTTCTCATACTGATGTACTGCCTCTGATGTACCTGCTCTGGTGTCCACACTACCCTGTTGCTGCCCTGTTGCTATTCTCATACTGATGTACTGACTCTGATGCACACTGCCCTGTTGCTGCCCTGTTGCTGTTCTCATACTGATGTACTGCATCTGATGTACCTGCTCTGGTGTCCACACTGCCCTGTTGCTGTTCTCATACTGATGTACTGACTCTGATGTACCCGCTCTGGTGTCCACACTGCCCTGTTGCTGTTCTCATACTGATGTACTGACTCTGATGTACCTGCTCTGGTGTCCAAACTGCCCTGTTGCTGCCCTGTTGCTGTTCTCATACTGATGTACTGCATCTGATGTACCTGCTCTGGTGTCCACACTGCCCTGTTGCTATTCTCATACTGATGTACTGCATCTGATGTACCTGCTCTGGTGTCCACACTGCCCTGTTGCTGCCCTGTTGCTGTTCTCATACTGATGTACTGCATCTGATGTACCTGCTCTGGTGTCCACCCTGCCCTGTTGCTATTCTCATACTGATGTACTGCATCTGATGTACCTGCTCTGGTGTCCACACTGCCCTGTTGCTGCCCTGTTGCTGTTCTCATACTGATGTACTGCATCTGATGTACCTGCTCTGGTGTCCACACTGCCCTGTTGCTGTTCTCATACTGATGTACTGACTCTGATGTACCTGCTCTGGTGTCCACACTGCCCTGTTGCTGCCCTGTTGCTGTTCTCATACTGATGTACTGCCTCTGATGTACCTGCTCTGGTGTCCACACTGCCCTGTTGCTGCCCTGTTGCTATTCTCATACTGATGTACTGACTCTGATGTACCTGCTCTGGTGTCCACACTGCCCTGTTGCTGTTCTCATACTGATGTATGCCCTCTGATGTACTGCCTCTGATGTACCTGCTCTGGTGTCCACACTGCCCTGTTGCTGCCCTGTTGCTGTTGTCATACTGATGTACTGACTCTGATGTACCTGCTCTGGTGTCCACACTGCCCTGTTGCTGCCCTGTTGCTGTTCTCATACTGATGTACTGACTCTGATGTACCCGCTCTGGTGTCCACACTGCCCTGTTGCTATTCTCATACTGATGTACTGCCTCTGATGTACCTGCTCTGGTGTCCACACTGCCCTGTTGCTGCCCTGTTGCTGTTCTCATACTGATGTACTGACTCTGATGTACCTGCTCTGGTGTCCACACTGCCCTGTTGCTGCCCTGTTGCTGTTCTCATACTGATGTACTGCCTCTGATGTACCCGCTCTGGTGTCCACACTGCCCTGTTGCTATTCTCATACTGATGTACTGCCTCTGATGTACCTGCTCTGGTGTCCACACTGCCCTGTTGCTGCCCTGTTGCTATTCTCATACTGATGTACTGCATCTGATGTACCTGCTCTGGTGTCCACACTGCCCTGTTGCTGTTCTCATACTGCATTGTGCCCTCTCATGTGCTGCCTCTGATGTACCTGCTCTGGTGTCCACACTGCCCTGTTGCTGTTCTCATACTGATGTACTGACTCTGATGTACCTGCTCTGGTGTCCACACTGCCCTGTTGCTGCCCTGTTGCTGTTCTCATACTGATGTACTGCATCTGATGTACCTGCTCTGGTGTCCACACTGCCCTGTTGCTGCCCTGTTGCTGTTCTCATACTGATGTACTGGCTCTGATGTACCTGCTCTGGTGTCCACACTGCCCTGTTGCTATTCTCATACTGATGTACTGCCTCTGATGTACCTGCTCTGGTGTCCACACTGCCCTGTTGCTATCCTCATACTGATGTACTGACTCTGATGTACCTGCTCTGGTGTCCACACTGCCCTGTTGCTGCCCTGTTGCTGTTCTTATACTGATGTACTGCATCTGATGTACCTGCTCTGGTGTCCACACTGCCCTGTTGCTGTTCTCATCTTGATGTACTGCATCTGATGTACCTGCTCTGGTGTCCACACTGCCCTGTTGCTGTTCTCATACTGCATTGTGCCCTCTCATGTGCTGCCTCTGATGTACCTGCTCTGGTGTCCACACTGCCCTGTTGCTGCCCTGTTGCTATCCTCATACTGATGTACTGCCTCTGATGTACCTGCTCTGGTGTCCACACTGCCCTGTTGCTGTTCTCATACTGCATTGTGCCCTCTCATGTGCTGCCTCTGATGTACCTGCTCTGGTGTCCACACTGCCCTGTTGCTGCCCTGTTGCTGTTCTCATACTGATGTACTGCATCTGATGTACCTGCTCTGGTGTCCACACTGCCCTGTTGCTGTTCTCATCTTGATGTACTGCATCTGATGTACCTGCTCTGGTGTCCACACTGCCCTGTTGCTGTTCTCATACTGCATTGTGCCCTCTCATGTGCTGCCTCTGATGTACCTGCTCTGGTGTCCACACTGCCCTGTTGCTGCCCTGTTGCTGTTCTCATACTGATGTACTGGCTCTGATGTACCTGCTCTGGTGTCCACACTGCCCTGTTGCTATTCTCATACTGATGTACTGCCTCTGATGTACCTGCTCTGGTGTCCACACTGCCCTGTTGCTATTCTCATACTGATGTACTGACTCTGATGTACCTGCTCTGGTGTCCACACTGCCCTGTTGCTGCCCTGTTGCTGTTCTCATACTGATGTACTGCATCTGATGTACCTGCTCTGGTGTCCACAATGCCCTGTTGCTGTTCTCATACTGATGTACTGCCTCTGATGTACCTGCTCTGGTGTCCACACTGCCCTGTTGCTGTTCTCATACTGATGTACTGCATCTGATGTACCTGCTCTGGTGTCCACACTGCCCTGTTGCTATTCTCATACTGATGTACTGACTCTGATGTACCTGCTCTGGTGTCCACACTGCCCTGTTGCTGCCCTGTTGCTATTCTCATACTGATGTACTGCATCTGATGTACCTGCTCTGGTGTCCACACTGCCCTGTTGCTGTTCTCATACTGATGTACTGACTCTGATGTACCTGCTCTGGTGTCCACACTGCCCTGTTGCTGTTCTCATACTGATGTACTGACTCTGATGTACCTGCTCTGGTGTCCACACTGCCCTGTTGCTGCCCTGTTGCTGTTCTCATACTGATGTACTGGCTCTGATGTACCTGCTCTGGTGTCCACACTGCCCTGTTGCTATTCTCATACTGATGTACTGCCTCTGATGTACCTGCTCTGGTGTCCACACTGCCCTGTTGCTATCCTCATACTGATGTACTGACTCTGATGTACCTGCTCTGGTGTCCACACTGCCCTGTTGCTGCCCTGTTGCTGTTCTCATACTGATGTACTGCATCTGATGTACCTGCTCTGGTGTCCACACTGCCCTGTTGCTATTCTCATACTGATGTACTGACTCTGATGTACCTGCTCTGGTGTCCACACTGCCCTGTTGCTGTTCTCATACTGATGTACTGACTCTGATGTACCTGCTCTGGTGTCCACACTGCCCTGTTGCTGCCCTGTTGCTGTTCTCATACTGATGTACTGCATCTGATGTACCTGCTCTGGTGTCCACACTGCCCTGTTGCTGTTCTCATACTGATGTACTGACTCTGATGTACCTGCTCTGGTGTCCACACTGCCCTGTTGCTGTTCTCATACTGATGTACTGCATCTGATGTACCTGCTCTGGTGTCCACACTGCCCTGTTGCTATTCTCATACTGATGTACTGACTCTGATGTACCTGCTCTGGTGTCCACACTGCCCTGTTGCTGCCCTGTTGCTGTTCTCATACTGATGTACTGACTCTGATGTACCTGCTCTGGTGTCCACACTGCCCTGTTGCTGCCCTGTTGCTGTTCTCATACTGATGTACGGACTCTGATGTACCTGCTCTGGTGTCCACACTGCCCTGTTGCTGCCCTGTTGCTGTTCTCATACTGATGTACTGACTCTGATGTACCTGCTCTGGTGTCCACACTGCCCTGTTGCTGCCCTGTTGCTGTTCTCATACTGATGTACTGCCTCTGATGTACCTGCTCTGGTGTCCACACTGCCCTGTTGCTGCCCTGTTGCTATCCTCATACTGATGTACTGACTCTGATGTACCCGCTCTGGTGTCCACACTGCCCTGTTGCTATTCTCATACTGATGTACTGCCTCTGATGTACCTGCTCTGGTGTCAACACTGCCCTGTTGCTGCCCTGTTGCTATTCTCATACTGATGTACTGACTCTGATGTACCTGCTCTGGTGTCCACACTGCCCTGTTGCTGTTCTCATACTGATGTATGCCCTCTGATATACTGCCTCTGATGTACCTGCTCTGGTGTCCACACAGCCCTGTTGCTGCCCTGTTGCTATTCTCATACTGATGTACTGACTCTGATGTACCTGCTCTGGTGTCCACACTGCCCTGTTGCTGCCCTGTTGCTATCCTCATACTGATGTACTGCCCCTGATGTACCTGCTCTGGTGTCCACACTGCCCTGTTGCTGCCCTGTTGCTATTCTCAAACTGATGTACTGACTCTGATGTACCTGCTCTGGTGTCCACACTGCCCTGTTGCTGCCCTGTTGCTGTTCTCATACTGATGTACTGCCTCTGATGTACCTGCTCTGGTGTCCACACTGCCCTGTTGCTGTTCTCATACTGCATTGTGCCCTCTCATGTGCTGCCTCTGATGTACCTGCTCTGGTGTCCACACTGCCCTGTTGCTGCCCTGTTGCTATCCTCATACTGATGTACTGCCTCTGATGTACCTGCTCTGGTGTCCACACTGCCCTGTTGCTGCCCTGTTGCTGTTCTCATACTGATGTACTGACTCTGATGTACCTGCTCTGGTGTCCACACTGCCCTGTTGCTGCTGCCCTGTTGCTGTTCTCATACTGATGTATGCCCTCTGATGTACTGCATCTGATGTACCTGCTCTGGTGTCCACAATGCCCTGTTGCTGTTCTCATACTGATGTACTGCATCTGATGTACCTGCTCTGGTGTCCACACTGCCCTGTTGCTGCCCTGTTGCTATCCTCATACTGATGTACTGCCTCTGATGTACCTGCTCTGGTGTCCACACTGCCCTGTTGCTGCCCTGTTGCTGTTCTCAAACTGATATACTGACTCTGATGTACCTGCTCTGGTGTCCACACTGCCCTGTTGCTGCCCTGTTGCTGTTCTCATACTGATGTACTGCCTCTGATGTACCTGCTCTGATGTCCACACTGCCCTGTTGCTGTTCTCATACTGCATTGTGCCCTCTCATGTGCTGCCTCTGATGTACCTGCTCTGGTGTCCACACTGCCCTGTTGCTGCCCTGTTGCTATCCTCATACTGATGTACTGCCTCTGATGTACCTGCTCTGGTGTCCACACTGCCCTGTTGCTGTTCTCATACTGCATTGTGCCCTCTCATGTGCTGCCTCTGATGTACCTGCTCTGGTGTCCACACTGCGCTGTTGCTGCCCTGTTGCTATTCTCAAACTGCATTGTGCCCTCTCATGTGCTGCCTCTGATGTACTTGCTCTGGTGTCCACACTGCCCTGTTGCTGCCCTGTTGCTATCCTCATACTGATGTACTGCCTCTGATGTACCTGCTCTGGTGTCCACACTGCCCTGTTGCTGCCCTGTTGCTGTTCTCAAACTGATGTACTGCCTCTGATGTACCTGCTCTCGTGTCCACACTGCCCTGTTGCTGCCCTGTTGCTATTCTCAAACTGATGTACTGACTCTGATGTACCTGCTCTGGTGTCCACACTGCCCTGTTGCTGCCCTGTTGCTGTTCTCATACTGATGTACTGCCTCTGATGTACCTGCTCTGGTGTCCACACTGCCCTGTTGCTGCCCTGTTGCTGTTCTCATACTGATGTACTGCATCTGATGTACCTGCTCTGGTGTCCAGACTGCCCTGTTGCTGTTCTCATACTGATGTACTGCATCTGATGTACCTGCTCTGGTGTCCACACTGCCCTGTTGCTGCCCTGTTGCTGTTCTCATACTGATGTACTGCATCTGATGTACCTGCTCTGGTGTCCACACTGCCCTGTTGCTGTTCTCATACTGATGTACTGACTCTGATGTACCTGCTCTGGTGTCCACACTGCCCTGTTGCTGCCCTGTTGCTGTTCTCAAACTGATGTACTGCCTCTGATGTACCTGCTCTCGTGTCCACACTGCCCTGTTGCTGCCCTGTTGCTATTCTCAAACTGATGTACTGACTCTGATGTACCTGCTCTGGTGTCCACACTGCCCTGTTGCTGCCCTGTTGCTGTTCTCATACTGATGTACTGCCTCTGATGTACCTGCTCTGGTGTCCACACTGCCCTGTTGCTGCCCTGTTGCTGTTCTCATACTGATGTACTGCATCTGATGTACCTGCTCTGGTGTCCAGACTGCCCTGTTGCTGTTCTCATACTGATGTACTGCATCTGATGTACCTGCTCTGGTGTCCACACTGCCCTGTTGCTGCCCTGTTGCTGTTCTCATACTGATGTACTGCCTCTGATGTACCTGCTCTGGTGTCCACACTGCCCTGTTGCTGCCCTGTTGCTATCCTCATACTGATGTACTGCCTCTGATGTACCTGCTCTGGTGTCCACACTGCCCTGTTGCTGCCCTGTTGCTGTTCTCATACTGATGTACTGACTCTGATGTACCTGCTCTGGTGTCCACACTGCCCTGTTGCTGCCCTGTTGCTATTCTCAAACTGATGTACTGACTCTGATGTACCTGCTCTGGTGTCCACACTGCCCTGTTGCTGCCCTGTTGCTGTTCTCAAACTGATGTACTGCCTCTGATGTACCTGCTCTCGTGTCCACACTGCCCTGTTGCTGCCCTGTTGCTATTCTCAAACTGATGTACTGACTCTGATGTACCTGCTCTGGTGTCCACACTGCCCTGTTGCTGCCCTGTTGCTGTTCTCATACTGATGTACTGCCTCTGATGTACCTGCTCTGGTGTCCACACTGCCCTGTTGCTGCCCTGTTGCTGTTCTCATACTGATGTACTGACTCTGATGTACCTGCTCTGGTGTCCAGACTGCCCTGTTGCTGTTCTCATACTGATGTACTGCATCTGATGTACCTGCTCTGGTGTCCACACTGCCCTGTTGCTATTCTCATACTGATGTACTGACTCTGATGTACCTGCTCTGGTGTCCACACTGCCCTGTTGCTGCCCTGTTGCTGTTCTCATACTGATGTACTGCATCTGATGTACCTGCTCTGGTGTCCACACTGCCCTGTTGCTGTTCTCATACTGATGTACTGACTCTGATGTACCCGCTCTGGTGTCCACACTGCCCTGTTGCTGTTCTCATACTGATGTACTGACTCTGATGTACCTGCTCTGGTGTCCAAACTGCCCTGTTGCTGCCCTGTTGCTGTTCTCATACTGATGTACTGCATCTGATGTACCTGCTCTGGTGTCCACACTGCCCTGTTGCTATTCTCATACTGATGTACTGCATCTGATGTACCTGCTCTGGTGTCCACACTGCCCTGTTGCTGCCCTGTTGCTGTTCTCATACTGATGTACTGCATCTGATGTACCTGCTCTGGTGTCCACACTGCCCTGTTGCTATTCTCATACTGATGTACTGCATCTGATGTACCTGCTCTGGTGTCCACACTGCCCTGTTGCTGCCCTGTTGCTGTTCTCATACTGATGTACTGCATCTGATGTACCTGCTCTGGTGTCCACGCTGCCCTGTTGCTGTTCTCATACTGATGTACTGACTCTGATGTACCTGCTCTGGTGTCCACACTGCCCTGTTGCTGCCCTGTTGCTGTTCTCATACTGATGTACTGCCTCTGATGTACCTGCTCTGGTGTCCACACTGCCCTG
This sequence comes from Lissotriton vulgaris, assembly GCF_964263255.1. Lineage (NCBI taxonomy): Eukaryota > Metazoa > Chordata > Amphibia > Caudata > Salamandridae > Lissotriton > Lissotriton vulgaris. The sequence continues at coordinate 38,280 of NW_028252032.1, read as the reverse complement.
TTGCTGCCCTGTTGCTATTCTCATACTGATGTACTGACTCTGATGTACCTGCTCTGGTGTCCACACTGCCCTGTTGCTGTTCTCATACTGATGTATGCCCTCTGATGTACTGCCTCTGATGTACCTGCTCTGGTGTCCACACTGCCCTGTTGCTGCCCTGTTGCTGTTCTCATACTGATGTACTGACTCTGATGTACCTGCTCTGGTGTCCACACTGCCCTGTTGCTGCCCTGTTGCTGTTCTCATACTGATGTACTGACTCTGATGTACCCGCTCTGGTGTCCACACTGCCCTGTTGCTATTCTCATACTGATGTACTGCCTCTGATGTACCTGCTCTGGTGTCCACACTGCCCTGTTGCTGCCCTGTTGCTGTTCTCATACTGATGTACTGACTCTGATGTACCTGCTCTGGTGTCCACACTGCCCTGTTGCTGCCCTGTTGCTGTTCTCATACTGATGTACTGCCTCTGATGTACCCGCTCTGGTGTCCACACTGCCCTGTTGCTATTCTCATACTGATGTACTGCCTCTGATGTACCTGCTCTGGTGTCCACACTGCCCTGTTGCTGCCCTGTTGCTATTCTCATACTGATGTACTGCATCTGATGTACCTGCTCTGGTGTCCACACTGCCCTGTTGCTGTTCTCATACTGCATTGTGCCCTCTCATGTGCTGCCTCTGATGTACCTGCTCTGGTGTCCACACTGCCCTGTTGCTGTTCTCATACTGATGTACTGACTCTGATGTACCTGCTCTGGTGTCCACACTGCCCTGTTGCTGCCCTGTTGCTGTTCTCATACTGATGTACTGCATCTGATGTACCTGCTCTGGTGTCCACACTGCCCTGTTGCTGCCCTGTTGCTGTTCTCATACTGATGTACTGGCTCTGATGTACCTGCTCTGGTGTCCACACTGCCCTGTTGCTATTCTCATACTGATGTACTGCCTCTGATGTACCTGCTCTGGTGTCCAAACTGCCCTGTTGCTATCCTCATACTGATGTACTGACTCTGATGTACCTGCTCTGGTGTCCACACTGCCCTGTTGCTGCCCTGTTGCTGTTCTCATACTGATGTACTGCATCTGATGTACCTGCTCTGGAGTCCACACTGCCCTGTTGCTGTTCTCATCTTGATGTACTGCATCTGATGTACCTGCTCTGGTGTCCACACTGCCCTGTTGCTGTTCTCATACTGCATTGTGCCCTCTCATGTGCTGCCTCTGATGTACCTGCTCTGGTGTCCACACTGCCCTGTTGCTGCCCTGTTGCTATCCTCATACTGATGTACTGCCTCTGATGTACCTGCTCTGGTGTCCACACTGCCCTGTTGCTGTTCTCATACTGCATTGTGCCCTCTCATGTGCTGCCTCTGATGTACCTGCTCTGGTGTCCACACTGCCCTGTTGCTGCCCTGTTGCTGTTCTCATACTGATGTACTGCATCTGATGTACCTGCTCTGGTGTCCACACTACCCTGTTGCTGCCCTGTTGCTGTTCTCATACTGATGTACTGACTCTGATGTACCTGCTCTGGTGTCCAGACTGCCCTGTTGCTGTTCTCATACTGATGTACTGCATCTGATGTACCTGCTCTGGTGTCCACACTGCCCTGTTGCTATTCTCATACTGATGTACTGACTCTGATGTACCTGCTCTGGTGTCCACACTGCCCTGTTGCTGCCCTGTTGCTGTTCTCATACTGATGTACTGCATCTGATGTACCTGCTCTGGTGTCCACACTGCCCTGTTGCTGTTCTCATACTGATGTACTGACTCTGATGTACCCGCTCTGGTGTCCACACTGCCCTGTTGCTGTTCTCAGACTGATGTACTGACTCTGATGTACCTGCTCTGGTGTCCAAACTGCCCTGTTGCTGCCCTGTTGCTGTTCTCATACTGATGTACTGCATCTGATGTACCTGCTCTGGTGTCCACACTGCCCTGTTGCTATTCTCATACTGATGTACTGCATCTGATGTACCTGCTCTGGTGTCCACACTGCCCTGTTGCTGCCCTGTTGCTGTTCTCATACTGATGTACTGCATCTGATGTACCTGCTCTGGTGTCCACACTGCCCTGTTGCTATTCTCATACTGATGTACTGCATCTGATGTACCTGCTCTGGTGTCCACACTGCCCTGTTGCTGCCCTGTTGCTGTTCTCATACTGATGTACTGCATCTGATGTACCTGCTCTGGTGTCCACACTGCCCTGTTGCTGTTCTCATACTGATGTACTGACTCTGATGTACCTGCTCTGGTGTCCACACTGCCCTGTTGCTGCCCTGTTGCTGTTCTCATACTGATGTACTGCCTCTGATGTACCTGCTCTGGTGTCCACACTGCCCTGTTGCTGCCCTGTTGCTATTCTCATACTGATGTACTGACTCTGATGTACCTGCTCTGGTGTCCACACTGCCCTGTTGCTGTTCTCATACTGATGTATGCCCTCTGATGTACTGCCTCTGATGTACCTGCTCTGGTGTCCACACTGCCCTGTTGCTGCCCTGTTGCTGTTCTCATACTGATGTACTGACTCTGATGTACCTGCTCTGGTGTCCACACTGCCCTGTTGCTGCCCTGTTGCTGTTCTCATACTGATGTACTGACTCTGATGTACCCGCTCTGGTGTCCACACTGCCCTGTTGCTATTCTCATACTGATGTACTGCCTCTGATGTACCTGCTCTGGTGTCCACACTGCCCTGTTGCTGCCCTGTTGCTGTTCTCATACTGATGTACTGACTCTGATGTACCTGCTCTGGTGTCCACACTGCCCTGTTGCTGCCCTGTTGCTGTTCTCATACTGATGTACTGCCTCTGATGTACCCGCTCTGGTGTCCACACTGCCCTGTTGCTATTCTCATACTGATGTACTGCCTCTGATGTACCTGCTCTGGTGTCCACACTGCCCTGTTGCTGCCCTGTTGCTATTCTCATACTGATGTACTGCATCTGATGTACCTGCTCTGGTGTCCACACTGCCCTGTTGCTGTTCTCATACTGCATTGTGCCCTCTCATGTGCTGCCTCTGATGTACCTGCTCTGGTGTCCACACTGCCCTGTTGCTGTTCTCATACTGATGTACTGACTCTGATGTACCTGCTCTGGTGTCCACACTGCCCTGTTGCTGCCCTGTTGCTGTTCTCATACTGATGTACTGCATCTGATGTACCTGCTCTGGTGTCCACACTGCCCTGTTGCTGCCCTGTTGCTGTTCTCATACTGATGTACTGGCTCTGATGTACCTGCTCTGGTGTCCACACTGCCCTGTTGCTATTCTCATACTGATGTACTGCCTCTGATGTACCTGCTCTGGTGTCCACACTGCCCTGTTGCTATCCTCATACTGATGTACTGACTCTGATGTACCTGCTCTGGTGTCCACACTGCCCTGTTGCTGCCCTGTTGCTGTTCTTATACTGATGTACTGCATCTGATGTACCTGCTCTGGTGTCCACACTGCCCTGTTGCTGTTCTCATCTTGATGTACTGCATCTGATGTACCTGCTCTGGTGTCCACACTGCCCTGTTGCTGTTCTCATACTGCATTGTGCCCTCTCATGTGCTGCCTCTGATGTACCTGCTCTGGTGTCCACACTGCCCTGTTGCTGCCCTGTTGCTATCCTCATACTGATGTACTGCCTCTGATGTACCTGCTCTGGTGTCCACACTGCCCTGTTGCTGTTCTCATACTGCATTGTGCCCTCTCATGTGCTGCCTCTGATGTACCTGCTCTGGTGTCCACACTGCCCTGTTGCTGCCCTGTTGCTGTTCTCATACTGATGTACTGCATCTGATGTACCTGCTCTGGTGTCCACACTGCCCTGTTGCTGTACTCATCTTGATGTACTGCATCTGATGTACCTGCTCTGGTGTCCACACTGCCCTGTTGCTGTTCTCATACTGCATTGTGCCCTCTCATGTGCTGCCTCTGATGTACCTGCTCTGGTGTCCACACTGCCCTGTTGCTGCCCTGTTGCTGTTCTCATACTGATGTACTGGCTCTGATGTACCTGCTCTGGTGTCCACACTGCCCTGTTGCTATTCTCATACTGATGTACTGCCTCTGATGTACCTGCTCTGGTGTCCACACTGCCCTGTTGCTATTCTCATACTGATGTACTGACTCTGATGTACCTGCTCTGGTGTCCACACTGCCCTGTTGCTGCCCTGTTGCTGTTCTCATACTGATGTACTGCATCTGATGTACCTGCTCTGGTGTCCACAATGCCCTGTTGCTGTTCTCATACTGATGTACTGCCTCTGATGTACCTGCTCTGGTGTCCACACTGCCCTGTTGCTGTTCTCATACTGATGTACTGCATCTGATGTACCTGCTCTGGTGTCCACACTGCCCTGTTGCTATTCTCATACTGATGTACTGACTCTGATGTACCTGCTCTGGTGTCCACACTGCCCTGTTGCTGCCCTGTTGCTATTCTCATACTGATGTACTGCATCTGATGTACCTGCTCTGGTGTCCACACTGCCCTGTTGCTGTTCTCATACTGATGTACTGACTCTGATGTACCTGCTCTGGTGTCCACACTGCCCTGTTGCTGTTCTCATACTGATGTACTGCATCTGATGTACCTGCTCTGGTGTCCACACTGCCCTGTTGCTATTCTCATACTGATGTACTGACTCTGATGTACCTGCTCTGGTGTCCACACTGCCCTGTTGCTGCACTGTTGCTGTTCTCATACTGATGTACTGACTCTGATGTACCTGCTCTGGTGTCCACACTGCCCTGTTGCTGCCCTGTTGCTGTTCTCATACTGATGTACTGACTCTGATGTACCTGCTCTGGTGTCCACACTGCCCTGTTGCTGCCCTGTTGCTGTTCTCATACTGATGTACTGACTCTGATGTACCTGCTCTGGTGTCCACACTGCCCTGTTGCTGCCCTGTTGCTGTTCTCATACTGATGTACTGCATCTGATGTACCTGCTCTTGTGTCCACACTGCCCTGTTGCTGCCCTGTTGCTGTTCTCATACTGATGTACTGACTCTGATGTACCTGCTCTGGTGTCCACACTGCCCTGTTGCTGCCCTGTTGCTGTTCTCATACTGATGTACTGCCTCTGATGTACCTGCTCTGGTGTCCACACTGCCCTGTTGCTGCCCTGTTGCTATCCTCATACTGATGTACTGACTCTGATGTACCCGCTCTGGTGTCCACACTGCCCTGTTGCTATTCTCATACTGATGTACTGCCTCTGATGTACCTGCTCTGGTGTCAACACTGCCCTGTTGCTGCCCTGTTGCTATTCTCATACTGATGTACTGACTCTGATGTACCTGCTCTGGTGTCCACACTGCCCTGTTGCTGTTCTCATACTGATGTATGCCCTCTGATATACTGCCTCTGATGTACCTGCTCTGGTGTCCACACTGCCCTGTTGCTGCCCTGTTGCTGTTCTCATACTGATGTACTGCCTCTGATGTACCTGCTCTGGTGTCCACACAGCCCTGTTGCTGCCCTGTTGCTATTCTCATACTGATGTACTGACTCTGATGTACCTGCTCTGGTGTCCACACTGCCCTGTTGCTGCCCTGTTGCTATCCTCATACTGATGTACTGCCCCTGATGTACCTGCTCTGGTGTCCACACTGCCCTGTTGCTGCCCTGTTGCTATTCTCAAACTGATGTACTGACTCTGATGTACCTGCTCTGGTGTCCACACTGCCCTGTTGCTGCCCTGTTGCTGTTCTCATACTGATGTACTGCCTCTGATGTACCTGCTCTGGTGTCCACACTGCCCTGTTGCTGTTCTCATACTGCATTGTGCCCTCTCATGTGCTGCCTCTGATGTACCTGCTCTGGTGTCCACACTGCCCTGTTGCTGCCCTGTTGCTATCCTCATACTGATGTACTGCCTCTGATGTACCTGCTCTGGTGTCCACACTGCCCTGTTGCTGCCCTGTTGCTGTTCTCATACTGATGTACTGACTCTGATGTACCTGCTCTGGTGTCCACACTGCCCTGTTGCTGCTGCCCTGTTGATGTTCTCATACTGATGTATGCCCTCTGATGTACTGCATCTGATGTACCTGCTCTGGTGTCCACAATGCCCTGTTGCTGTTCTCATACTGATGTACTGCATCTGATGTACCTGCTCTGGTGTCCACACTGCCCTGTTGCTGCCCTGTTGCTATCCTCATACTGATGTACTGCCTCTGATGTACCTGCTCTGGTGTCCACACTGCCCTGTTGCTGCCCTGTTGCTGTTCTCAAACTGATGTACTGACTCTGATGTACCTGCTCTGGTGTCCACACTGCCCTGTTGCTGCCCTGTTGCTGTTCTCATACTGATGTACTGCCTCTGATGTACCTGCTCTGATGTCCACACTGCCCTGTTGCTGTTCTCATACTGCATTGTGCCCTCTCATGTGCTGCCTCTGATGTACCTGCTCTGGTGTCCACACTGCCCTGTTGCTGCCCTGTTGCTATCCTCATACTGATGTACTGCCTCTGATGTACCTGCTCTGGTGTCCACACTGCCCTGTTGCTGTTCTCATACTGCATTGTGCCCTCTCATGTGCTGCCTCTGATGTACCTGCTCTGGTGTCCACACTGCCCTGTTGCTGCCCTGTTGCTATTCTCAAACTGCATTGTGCCCTCTCATGTGCTGCCTCTGATGTACCTGCTCTGGTGTCCACACTGCCCTGTTGCTGCCCTGTTGCTATCCTCATACTGATGTACTGCCTCTGATGTACCTGCTCTGGTGTCCACACTGCCCTGTTGCTGCCCTGTTGCTGTTCTCAAACTGATGTACTGCCTCTGATGTACCTGCTCTCGTGTCCACACTGCCCTGTTGCTGCCCTGTTGCTATTCTCAAACTGATGTACTGACTCTGATGTACCTGCTCTGGTGTCCACACTGCCCTGTTGCTGCCCTGTTGCTGTTCTCATACTGATGTACTGCCTCTGATGTACCTGCTCTGGTGTCCACACTGCCCTGTTGCTGCCCTGTTGCTGTTCTCATACTGATGTACTGCATCTGATGTACCTGCTCTGGTGTCCAGACTGCCCTGTTGCTGTTCTCATACTGATGTACTGCATCTGATGTACCTGCTCTGGTGTCCACACTGCCCTGTTGCTGCCCTGTTGCTGTTCTCATACTGATGTACTGCATCTGATGTACCTGCTCTGGTGTCCACACTGCCCTGTTGCTGTTCTCATACTGATGTACTGACTCTGATGTACCTGCTCTGGTGTCCACACTGCCCTGTTGCTGCCCTGTTGCTGTTCTCATACTGATGTACTGCCTCTGATGTACCTGCTCTGGTGTCCACACTGCCCTGTTGCTGCCCTGTTGCTATCCTCATACTGATGTACTGCCTCTGATGTACCTGCTCTGGTGTCCACACTGCCCTGTTGCTGCCCTGTTGCTGTTCTCATACTGATGTACTGCCTCTGATGTACCTGCTCTGGTGTCCACACTGCCCTGTTGCTGCCCTGTTGCTATCCTCATACTGATGTACTGCCTCTGATGTACCTGCTCTGGTGTCCACACTGCCCTGTTGCTGCCCTGTTGCTGTTCTCATACTGATGTACTGACTCTGATGTACCTGCTCTGGTGTCCACACTGCCCTGTTGCTGCCCTGTTGCTATTCTCAAACTGATGTACTGACTCTGATGTACCTGCTCTGGTGTCCACACTGCCCTGTTGCTGCCCTGTTGCTGTTCTCAAACTGATGTACTGCCTCTGATGTACCTGCTCTCGTGTCCACACTGCCCTGTTGCTGCCCTGTTGCTATTCTCAAACTGATGTACTGACTCTGATGTACCTGCTCTGGTGTCCACACTGCCCTGTTGCTGCCCTGTTGCTGTTCTCATACTGATGTACTGCCTCTGATGTACCTGCTCTGGTGTCCACACTGCCCTGTTGCTGCCCTGTTGCTGTTCTCATACTGATGTACTGACTCTGATGTACCTGCTCTGGTGTCCAGACTGCCCTGTTGCTGTTCTCATACTGATGTACTGCATCTGATGTACCTGCTCTGGTGTCCACACTGCCCTGTTGCTATTCTCATACTGATGTACTGACTCTGATGTACCTGCTCTGGTGTCCACACTGCCCTGTTGCTGCCCTGTTGCTGTTCTCATACTGATGTACTGCATCTGATGTACCTGCTCTGGTGTCCACACTGCCCTGTTGCTGTTCTCATACTGATGTACTGACTCTGATGTACCCGCTCTGGTGTCCACACTGCCCTGTTGCTGTTCTCATACTGATGTACTGACTCTGATGTACCTGCTCTGGTGTCCAAACTGCCCTGTTGCTGCCCTGTTGCTGTTCTCATACTGATGTACTGCATCTGATGTACCTGCTCTGGTGTCCACACTGCCCTGTTGCTATTCTCATACTGATGTACTGCATCTGATGTACCTGCTCTGGTGTCCACACTGCCCTGTTGCTGCCCTGTTGCTGTTCTCATACTGATGTACTGCATCTGATGTACCTGCTCTGGTGTCCACACTGCCCTGTTGCTATTCTCATACTGATGTACTGCATCTGATGTACCTGCTCTGGTGTCCACACTGCCCTGTTGCTGCCCTGTTGCTGTTCTCATACTGATGTACTGCATCTGATGTACCTGCTCTGGTGTCCACACTGCCCTGTTGCTGTTCTCATACTGATGTACTGACTCTGATGTACCTGCTCTGGTGTCCACACTGCCCTGTTGCTGCCCTGTTGCTGTTCTCATACTGATGTACTGCCTCTGATGTACCTGCTCTGGTGTCCATACTGCCCTGTTGCTGCCCTGTTGCTATTCTCATACTGATGTACTGACTCTGATGTACCTGCTCTGGTGTCCACACTGCCCTGTTGCTGTTCTCATACTGATGTATGCCCTCTGATGTACTGCCTCTGATGTACCTGCTCTGGTGTCCACACTGCCCTGTTGCTGCCCTGTTGCTGTTCTCATACTGATGTACTGACTCTGATGTACCTGCTCTGGTGTCCACACTGCCCTGTTGCTGCCCTGTTGCTGTTCTCATACTGATGTACTGACTCTGATGTACCCGCTCTGGTGTCCACACTGCCCTGTTGCTATTCTCATACTGATGTACTGCCTCTGATGTACCTGCTCTGGTGTCCACACTGCCCTGTTGCTGTTCTCATACTGATGTACTGCATCTGATGTACCTGCTCTGGTGTCCACACTGCCCTGTTGCTATTCTCATACTGATGTACTGACTCTGATGTACCTGCTCTGGTGTCCACACTGCCCTGTTGCTGCACTGTTGCTGTTCTCATACTGATGTACTGACTCTGATGTACCTGCTCTGGTGTCCACACTGCCCTGTTGCTGCCCTGTTGCTGTTCTCATACTGATGTACTGACTCTGATGTACCTGCTCTGGTGTCCACACTGCCCTGTTGCTGCCCTGTTGCTGTTCTCATACTGATGTACTGACTCTGATGTACCTGCTCTGGTGTCCACACTGCCCTGTTGCTGCCCTGTTGCTGTTCTCATACTGATGTACTGCATCTGATGTACCTGCTCTTGTGTCCACACTGCCCTGTTGCTGCCCTGTTGCTGTTCTCATACTGATGTACTGACTCTGATGTACCTGCTCTGGTGTCCACACTGCCCTGTTGCTGCCCTGTTGCTGTTCTCATACTGATGTACTGCCTCTGATGTACCTGCTCTGGTGTCCACACTGCCCTGTTGCTGCCCTGTTGCTATCCTCATACTGATGTACTGACTCTGATGTACCCGCTCTGGTGTCCACACTGCCCTGTTGCTATTCTCATACTGATGTACTGCCTCTGATGTACCTGCTCTGGTGTCAACACTGCCCTGTTGCTGCCCTGTTGCTATTCTCATACTGATGTACTGACTCTGATGTACCTGCTCTGGTGTCCACACTGCCCTGTTGCTGTTCTCATACTGATGTATGCCCTCTGATATACTGCCTCTGATGTACCTGCTCTGGTGTCCACACTGCCCTGTTGCTGCCCTGTTGCTGTTCTCATACTGATGTACTGCCTCTGATGTACCTGCTCTGGTGTCCACACAGCCCTGTTTCTGCCCTGTTGCTATTCTCATACTGATGTACTGACTCTGATGTACCTGCTCTGGTGTCCACACTGCCCTGTTGCTGCCCTGTTGCTATCCTCATACTGATGTACTGCCCCTGATGTACCTGCTCTGGTGTCCACACTGCCCTGTTGCTGCCCTGTTGCTATTCTCAAACTGATGTACTGACTCTGATGTACCTGCTCTGGTGTCCACACTGCCCTGTTGCTGCCCTGTTGCTGTTCTCATACTGATGTACTGCCTCTGATGTACCTGCTCTGGTGTCCACACTGCCCTGTTGCTGTTCTCATACTGCATTGTGCCCTCTCATGTGCTGCCTCTGATGTACCTGCTCTGGTGTCCACACTGCCCTGTTGCTGCCCTGTTGCTATCCTCATACTGATGTACTGCCTCTGATGTACCTGCTCTGGTGTCCACACTGCCCTGTTGCTGCCCTGTTGCTGTTCTCATACTGATGTACTGACTCTGATGTACCTGCTCTGGTGTCCACACTGCCCTGTTGCTGCTGCCCTGTTGATGTTCTCATACTGATGTATGCCCTCTGATGTACTGCATCTGATGTACCTGCTCTGGTGTCCACAATGCCCTGTTGCTGTTCTCATACTGATGTACTGCATCTGATGTACCTGCTCTGGTGTCCACACTGCCCTGTTGCTGCCCTGTTGCTATCCTCATACTGATGTACTGCCTCTGATGTACCTGCTCTGGTGTCCACACTGCCCTGTTGCTGCCCTGTTGCTGTTCTCAAACTGATGTACTGACTCTGATGTACCTGCTCTGGTGTCCACACTGCCCTGTTGCTGCCCTGTTGCTGTTCTCATACTGATGTACTGCCTCTGATGTACCTGCTCTGATGTCCACACTGCCCTGTTGCTGTTCTCATACTGCATTGTGCCCTCTCATGTGCTGCCTCTGATGTACCTGCTCTGGTGTCCACACTGCCCTGTTGCTGCCCTGTTGCTATCCTCATACTGATGTACTGCCTCTGATGTACCTGCTCTGGTGTCCACACTGCCCTGTTGCTGTTCTCATACTGCATTGTGCCCTCTCATGTGCTGCCTCTGATGTACCTGCTCTGGTGTCCACACTGCCCTGTTGCTGCCCTGTTGCTATTCTCAAACTGCATTGTGCCCTCTCATGTGCTGCCTCTGATGTACCTGCTCTGGTGTCCACACTGCCCTGTTGCTGCCCTGTTGCTATCCTCATACTGATGTACTGCCTCTGATGTACCTGCTCTGGTGTCCACACTGCCCTGTTGCTGCCCTGTTGCTGTTCTCAAACTGATGTACTGCCTCTGATGTACCTGCTCTCGTGTCCACACTGCCCTGTTGCTGCCCTGTTGCTATTCTCAAACTGATGTACTGACTCTGATGTACCTGCTCTGGTGTCCACACTGCCCTGTTGCTGCCCTGTTGCTGTTCTCATACTGATGTACTGCCTCTGATGTACCTGCTCTGGTGTCCACACTGCCCTGTTGCTGCCCTGTTGCTGTTCTCATACTGATGTACTGCATCTGATGTACCTGCTCTGGTGTCCAGACTGCCCTGTTGCTGTTCTCATACTGATGTACTGCATCTGATGTACCTGCTCTGGTGTCCACACTGCCCTGTTGCTGCCCTGTTGCTGTTCTCATACTGATGTACTGCATCTGATGTACCTGCTCTGGTGTCCACACTGCCCTGTTGCTGTTCTCATACTGATGTACTGACTCTGATGTACCTGCTCTGGTGTCCACACTGCCCTGTTGCTGCCCTGTTGCTGTTCTCATACTGATGTACTGCCTCTGATGTACCTGCTCTGGTGTCCACACTGCCCTGTTGCTGCCCTGTTGCTATCCTCATACTGATGTACTGCCTCTGATGTACCTGCTCTGGTGTCCACACTGCCCTGTTGCTGCCCTGTTGCTGTTCTCATACTGATGTACTGCCTCTGATGTACCTGCTCTGGTGTCCACACTGCCCTGTTGCTGCCCTGTTGCTATCCTCATACTGATGTACTGCCTCTGATGTACCTGCTCTGGTGTCCACACTGCCCTGTTGCTGCCCTGTTGCTGTTCTCATACTGATGTACTGACTCTGATGTACCTGCTCTGGTGTCCACACTGCCCTGTTGCTGCCCTGTTGCTATTCTCAAACTGATGTACTGACTCTGATGTACCTGCTCTGGTGTCCACACTGCCCTGTTGCTGCCCTGTTGCTGTTCTCAAACTGATGTACTGCCTCTGATGTACCTGCTCTCGTGTCCACACTGCCCTGTTGCTGCCCTGTTGCTATTCTCAAACTGATGTACTGACTCTGATGTACCTGCTCTGGTGTCCACACTGCCCTGTTGCTGCCCTGTTGCTGTTCTCATACTGATGTACTGCCTCTGATGTACCTGCTCTGGTGTCCACACTGCCCTGTTGCTGCCCTGTTGCTGTTCTCATACTGATGTACTGACTCTGATGTACCTGCTCTGGTGTCCAGACTGCCCTGTTGCTGTTCTCATACTGATGTACTGCATCTGATGTACCTGCTCTGGTGTCCACACTGCCCTGTTGCTATTCTCATACTGATGTACTGACTCTGATGTACCTGCTCTGGTGTCCACACTGCCCTGTTGCTGCCCTGTTGCTGTTCTCATACTGATGTACTGCATCTGATGTACCTGCTCTGGTGTCCACACTGCCCTGTTGCTGTTCTCATACTGATGTACTGACTCTGATGTACCCGCTCTGGTGTCCACACTGCCCTGTTGCTGTTCTCATACTGATGTACTGACTCTGATGTACCTGCTCTGGTGTCCAAACTGCCCTGTTGCTGCCCTGTTGCTGTTCTCATACTGATGTACTGCATCTGATGTACCTGCTCTGGTGTCCACACTGCCCTGTTGCTATTCTCATACTGATGTACTGCATCTGATGTACCTGCTCTGGTGTCCACACTGCCCTGTTGCTGCCCTGTTGCTGTTCTCATACTGATGTACTGCATCTGATGTACCTGCTCTGGTGTCCACACTGCCCTGTTGCTATTCTCATACTGATGTACTGCATCTGATGTACCTGCTCTGGTGTCCACACTGCCCTGTTGCTGCCCTGTTGCTGTTCTCATACTGATGTACTGCATCTGATGTACCTGCTCTGGTGTCCACACTGCCCTGTTGCTGTTCTCATACTGATGTACTGACTCTGATGTACCTGCTCTGGTGTCCACACTGCCCTGTTGCTGCCCTGTTGCTGTTCTCATACTGATGTACTGCCTCTGATGTACCTGCTCTGGTGTCCATACTGCCCTGTTGCTGCCCTGTTGCTATTCTCATACTGATGTACTGACTCTGATGTACCTGCTCTGGTGTCCACACTGCCCTGTTGCTGTTCTCATACTGATGTATGCCCTCTGATGTACTGCCTCTGATGTACCTGCTCTGGTGTCCACACTGCCCTGTTGCTGCCCTGTTGCTGTTCTCATACTGATGTACTGACTCTGATGTACCTGCTCTGGTGTCCACACTGCCCTGTTGCTGCCCTGTTGCTGTTCTCATACTGATGTACTGACTCTGATGTACCCGCTCTGGTGTCCACACTGCCCTGTTGCTATTCTCATACTGATGTACTGCCTCTGATGTACCTGCTCTGGTGTCCACACTGCCCTGTTGCTGCCCTGTTGCTGTTCTCATACTGATGTACTGACTCTGATGTACCTGCTCTGGTGTCCACACTGCCCTGTTGCTGCCCTGTTGCTGTTCTCATACTGATGTACTGCCTCTGATGTACCCGCTCTGGTGTCCACACTGCCCTGTTGCTGTTCTCATACTGATGTACTGCCTCTGATGTACCTGCTCTGGTGTCCACACTGCCCTGTTGCTGCCCTGTTGCTATTCTCATACTGATGTACTGCATCTGATGTACCTGCTCTGGTGTCCACACTGCCCTGTTGCTGTTCTCATACTGCATTGTGCCCTCTCATGTGCTGCCTCTGATGTACCTGCTCTGGTGTCCACACTGCCCTGTTGCTGTTCTCATACTGATGTACTGACTCTGATGTACCTGCTCTGGTGTCCACACTGCCCTGTTGCTGCCCTGTTGCTGTTCTCATACTGATGTACTGCATCTGATGTACCTGCTCTGGTGTCCACACTGCCCTGTTGCTGCCCTGTTGCTGTTCTCATACTGATGTACTGGCTCTGATGTACCTGCTCTGGTGTCCACACTGCCCTGTTGCTATTCTCATACTGATGTACTGCCTCTGATGTACCTGCTCTGGTGTCCAAACTGCCCTGTTGCTATCCTCATACTGATGTACTGACTCTGATGTACCTGCTCTGGTGTCCACACTGCCCTGTTGCTGCCCTGTTGCTGTTCTCATACTGATGTACTGCATCTGATGTACCTGCTCTGGTGTCCACACTGCCCTGTTGCTGTTCTCATCTTGATGTACTGCATCTGATGTACCTGCTCTGGTGTCCACACTGCCCTGTTGCTGTTCTCATACTGCATTGTGCCCTCTCATGTGCTGCCTCTGATGTACCTGCTCTGGTGTCCACACTGCCCTGTTGCTGCCCTGTTGCTATCCTCATACTGATGTACTGCCTCTGATGTACCTGCTCTGGTGTCCACACTGCCCTGTTGCTGTTCTCATACTGCATTGTGCCCTCTCATGTGCTGCCTCTGATGTACCTGCTCTGGTGTCCACACTGCCCTGTTGCTGCCCTGTTGCTGTTCTCATACTGATGTACTGCATCTGATGTACCTGCTCTGGTGTCCACACTGCCCTGTTGCTGTTCTCATCTTGATGTACTGCATCTGATGTACCTGCTCTGGTGTCCACACTGCCCTGTTGCTGTTCTCATACTGCATTGTGCCCTCTCATGTGCTGCCTCTGATGTACCTGCTCTGGTGTCCACACTGCCCTGTTGCTGCCCTGTTGCTGTTCTCATACTGATGTACTGGCTCTGATGTACCTGCTCTGGTGTCCACACTGCCCTGTTGCTATTCTCATACTGATGTACTGCCTCTGATGTACCTGCTCTGGTGTCCACACTGCCCTGTTGCTATTCTCATACTGATGTATGCCCTCTGATGTACTGCCTCTGATGTACCTGCTCTGGTGTCCACACTGCCCTGTTGCTGCCCTGTTGCTGTTCTCATACTGATGTACTGCATCTGATGTACCTGCTCTGGTGTCCACAATGCCCTGTTGCTGTTCTCATACTGATGTACTGCCTCTGATGTACCTGCTCTGGTGTCCACACTGCCCTGTTGCTGTTCTCATACTGATGTACTGCCTCTGATGTACCTGCTCTGGTGTCCACACTGCCCTGTTGCTGTTCTCATACTGATGTACTGCATCTGATGTACCTGCTCTGGTGTCCACACTGCCCTGTTGCTATTCTCATACTGATGTACTGACTCTGATGTACCTGCTCTGGTGTCCACACTGCCCTGTTGCTGCCCTGTTGCTATTCTCATACTGATGTACTGCATCTGATGTACCTGCTCTGGTGTCCACACTGCCCTGTTGCTGTTCTCATACTGATGTACTGACTCTGATGTACCTGCTCTGGTGTCCACACTGCCCTGTTGCTGTTCTCATACTGATGTACTGACTCTGATGTACCTGCTCTGGTGTCCACACTGCCCTGTTGCTGCCCTGTTGCTGTTCTCATACTGATGTACTGGCTCTGATGTACCTGCTCTGGTGTCCACACTGCCCTGTTGCTATTCTCATACTGATGTACTGCCTCTGATGTACCTGCTCTGGTGTCCACACTGCCCTGTTGCTATCCTCATACTGATGTACTGACTCTGATGTACCTGCTCTGGTGTCCACACTGCCCTGTTGCTGCCCTGTTGCTGTTCTCATACTGATGTACTGCATCTGATGTACCTGCTCTGGTGTCCACACTGCCCTGTTGCTATTCTCATACTGATGTACTGACTCTGATGTACCTGGTCTGGTGTCCACACTGCCCTGTTGCTGTTCTCATACTGATGTACTGACTCTGATGTACCTGCTCTGGTGTCCACACTGCCCTGTTGCTGCCCTGTTGCTGTTCTCATACTGATGTACTGCATCTGATGTACCTGCTCTGGCGTCCACACTGCCCTGTTGCTGTTCTCATACTGATGTACTGACTCTGATGTACCTGCTCTGGTGTCCACACTGCCCTGTTGCTGTTCTCATACTGATGTACTGCATCTGATGTACCTGCTCTGGTGTCCACACTGCCCTGTTGCTATCCTCATACTGATGTACTGACTCTGATGTACCTGCTCTGGTGTCCACACTGCCCTGTTGCTATTCTCATACTGATGTACTGACTCTGATGTACCTGCTCTGGTGTCCACACTGCCCTGTTGCTATTCTCATACTGATGTACTGACTCTGATGTACCTGCTCTGGTGTCCACACTGCCCTGTTGCTGCCCTGTTGCTATTCTCAAACTGATGTACTGACTCTGATGTACCTGCTCTGGTGTCCACACTGCCCTGTTGCTGCCCTGTTGCTGTTCTCAAACTGATGTACTGCCTCTGATGTACCTGCTCTCGTGTCCACACTGCCCTGTTGCTGCCCTGTTGCTATTCTCAAACTGATGTACTGACTCTGATGTACCTGCTCTGGTGTCCACACTGCCCTGTTGCTGCCCTGTTGCTGTTCTCATACTGATGTACTGCCTCTGATGTACCTGCTCTGGTGTCCACACTGCCCTGTTGCTGCCCTGTTGCTGTTCTCATACTGATGTACTGCATCTGATGTACCTGCTCTGGTGTCCACACTGCCCTGTTGCTATTCTCATACTGATGTACTGCATCTGATGTACCTGCTCTGGTGTCCACACTGCCCTGTTGCTGCCCTGTTGCTGTTCTCATACTGATGTACTGCATCTGATGTACCTGCTCTGGTGTCCACACTGCCCTGTTGCTGTTCTCATACTGATGTACTGACTCTGATGTACCTGCTCTGGTGTCCACACTGCCCTGTTGCTGCCCTGTTGCTGTTCTCATACTGATGTACTGCCTCTGATGTACCTGCTCTGGTGTCCATACTGCCCTGTTGCTGCCCTGTTGCTATTCTCATACTGATGTACTGACTCTGATGTACCTGCTCTGGTGTCCACACTGCCCTGTTGCTGTTCTCATACTGATGTATGCCCTCTGATGTACTGCCTCTGATGTACCTGCTCTGGTGTCCACACTGCCCTGTTGCTGCCCTGTTGCTGTTCTCATACTGATGTACTGACTCTGATGTACCTGCTCTGGTGTCCACACTGCCCTGTTGCTGCCCTGTTGCTGTTCTCATACTGATGTACTGACTCTGATGTACCCGCTCTGGTGTCCACACTGCCCTGTTGCTATTCTCATACTGATGTACTGCCTCTGATGTACCTGCTCTGGTGTCCACACTGCCCTGTTGCTGCCCTGTTGCTGTTCTCATACTGATGTACTGACTCTGATGTACCTGCTCTGGTGTCCACACTGCCCTGTTGCTGCCCTGTTGCTGTTCTCATACTGATGTACTGCCTCTGATGTACCCGCTCTGGTGTCCACACTGCCCTGTTGCTGTTCTCATACTGATGTACTGCCTCTGATGTACCTGCTCTGGTGTCCACACTGCCCTGTTGCTGCCCTGTTGCTATTCTCATACTGATGTACTGCATCTGATGTACCTGCTCTGGTGTCCACACTGCCCTGTTGCTGTTCTCATACTGCATTGTGCCCTCTCATGTGCTGCCTCTGATGTACCTGCTCTGGTGTCCACACTGCCCTGTTGCTGTTCTCATACTGATGTACTGACTCTGATGTACCTGCTCTGGTGTCCACACTGCCCTGTTGCTGCCCTGTTGCTGTTCTCATACTGATGTACTGCATCTGATGTACCTGCTCTGGTGTCCACACTGCCCTGTTGCTGCCCTGTTGCTGTTCTCATACTGATGTACTGGCTCTGATGTACCTGCTCTGGTGTCCACACTGCCCTGTTGCTATTCTCATACTGATGTACTGCCTCTGATGTACCTGCTCTGGTGTCCAAACTGCCCTGTTGCTATCCTCATACTGATGTACTGACTCTGATGTACCTGCTCTGGTGTCCACACTGCCCTGTTGCTGCCCTGTTGCTGTTCTCATACTGATGTACTGCATCTGATGTACCTGCTCTGGTGTCCACACTGCCCTGTTGCTGTTCTCATCTTGATGTACTGCATCTGATGTACCTGCTCTGGTGTCCACACTGCCCTGTTGCTGTTCTCATACTGCATTGTGCCCTCTCATGTGCTGCCTCTGATGTACCTGCTCTGGTGTCCACACTGCCCTGTTGCTGCCCTGTTGCTATCCTCATACTGATGTACTGCCTCTGATGTACCTGCTCTGGTGTCCACACTGCCCTGTTGCTGTTCTCATACTGCATTGTGCCCTCTCATGTGCTGCCTCTGATGTACCTGCTCTGGTGTCCACACTGCCCTGTTGCTGCCCTGTTGCTGTTCTCATACTGATGTACTGCATCTGATGTACCTGCTCTGGTGTCCACACTGCCCTGTTGCTGTTCTCATCTTGATGTACTGCATCTGATGTACCTGCTCTGGTGTCCACACTGCCCTGTTGCTGTTCTCATACTGCATTGTGCCCTCTCATGTGCTGCCTCTGATGTACCTGCTCTGGTGTCCACACTGCCCTGTTGCTGCCCTGTTGCTGTTCTCATACTGATGTACTGGCTCTGATGTACCTGCTCTGGTGTCCACACTGCCCTGTTGCTATTCTCATACTGATGTACTGCCTCTGATGTACCTGCTCTGGTGTCCACACTGCCCTGTTGCTATTCTCATACTGATGTATGCCCTCTGATGTACTGCCTCTGATGTACCTGCTCTGGTGTCCACACTGCCCTGTTGCTGCCCTGTTGCTGTTCTCATACTGATGTACTGCATCTGATGTACCTGCTCTGGTGTCCACAATGCCCTGTTGCTGTTCTCATACTGATGTACTGCCTCTGATGTACCTGCTCTGGTGTCCACACTGCCCTGTTGCTGTTCTCATACTGATGTACTGCCTCTGATGTACCTGCTCTGGTGTCCACACTGCCCTGTTGCTGTTCTCATACTGATGTACTGCATCTGATGTACCTGCTCTGGTGTCCACACTGCCCTGTTGCTATTCTCATACTGATGTACTGACTCTGATGTACCTGCTCTGGTGTCCACACTGCCCTGTTGCTGCCCTGTTGCTATTCTCATACTGATGTACTGCATCTGATGTACCTGCTCTGGTGTCCACACTGCCCTGTTGCTGTTCTCATACTGATGTACTGACTCTGATGTACCTGCTCTGGTGTCCACACTGCCCTGTTGCTGTTCTCATACTGATGTACTGACTCTGATGTACCTGCTCTGGTGTCCACACTGCCCTGTTGCTGCCCTGTTGCTGTTCTCATACTGATGTACTGGCTCTGATGTACCTGCTCTGGTGTCCACACTGCCCTGTTGCTATTCTCATACTGATGTACTGCCTCTGATGTACCTGCTCTGGTGTCCACACTGCCCTGTTGCTATCCTCATACTGATGTACTGACTCTGATGTACCTGCTCTGGTGTCCACACTGCCCTGTTGCTGCCCTGTTGCTGTTCTCATACTGATGTACTGCATCTGATGTACCTGCTCTGGTGTCCACACTGCCCTGTTGCTATTCTCATACTGATGTACTGACTCTGATGTACCTGGTCTGGTGTCCACACTGCCCTGTTGCTGTTCTCATACTGATGTACTGACTCTGATGTACCTGCTCTGGTGTCCACACTGCCCTGTTGCTGCCCTGTTGCTGTTCTCATACTGATGTACTGCATCTGATGTACCTGCTCTGGCGTCCACACTGCCCTGTTGCTGTTCTCATACTGATGTACTGACTCTGATGTACCTGCTCTGGTGTCCACACTGCCCTGTTGCTGTTCTCATACTGATGTACTGCATCTGATGTACCTGCTCTGGTGTCCACACTGCCCTGTTGCTATCCTCATACTGATGTACTGACTCTGATGTACCTGCTCTGGTGTCCACACTGCCCTGTTGCTATTCTCATACTGATGTACTGACTCTGATGTACCTGCTCTGGTGTCCACACTGCCCTGTTGCTATTCTCATACTGATGTACTGACTCTGATGTACCTGCTCTGGTGTCCACACTGCCCTGTTGCTGCCCTGTTGCTATTCTCAAACTGATGTACTGACTCTGATGTACCTGCTCTGGTGTCCACACTGCCCTGTTGCTGCCCTGTTGCTGTTCTCAAACTGATGTACTGCCTCTGATGTACCTGCTCTCGTGTCCACACTGCCCTGTTGCTGCCCTGTTGCTATTCTCAAACTGATGTACTGACTCTGATGTACCTGCTCTGGTGTCCACACTGCCCTGTTGCTGCCCTGTTGCTGTTCTCATACTGATGTACTGCCTCTGATGTACCTGCTCTGGTGTCCACACTGCCCTGTTGCTGCCCTGTTGCTGTTCTCATACTGATGTACTGACTCTGATGTACCTGCTCTGGTGTCCAGACTGCCCTGTTGCTGTTCTCATACTGATGTACTGCATCTGATGTACCTGCTCTGGTGTCCACACTGCCCTGTTGCTATTCTCATACTGATGTACTGACTCTGATGTACCTGCTCTGGTGTCCACACTGCCCTGTTGCTGCCCTGTTGCTGTTCTCATACTGATGTACTGCATCTGATGTACCTGCTCTGGTGTCCACACTGCCCTGTTGCTGTTCTCATACTGATGTACTGACTCTGATGTACCCGCTCTGGTGTCCACACTGCCCTGTTGCTGTTCTCATACTGATGTACTGACTCTGATGTACCTGCTCTGGTGTCCAAACTGCCCTGTTGCTGCCCTGTTGCTGTTCTCATACTGATGTACTGCATCTGATGTACCTGCTCTGGTGTCCACACTGCCCTGTTGCTATTCTCATACTGATGTACTGCATCTGATGTACCTGCTCTGGTGTCCACACTGCCCTGTTGCTGCCCTGTTGCTGTTCTCATACTGATGTACTGCATCTGATGTACCTGCTCTGGTGTCCACACTGCCCTGTTGCTATTCTCATACTGATGTACTGCATCTGATGTACCTGCTCTGGTGTCCACACTGCCCTGTTGCTGCCCTGTTGCTGTTCTCATACTGATGTACTGCATCTGATGTACCTGCTCTGGTGTCCACACTGCCCTGTTGCTGTTCTCATACTGATGTACTGACTCTGATGTACCTGCTCTGGTGTCCACACTGCCCTGTTGCTGCCCTGTTGCTGTTCTCATACTGATGTACTGCCTCTGATGTACCTGCTCTGGTGTCCACACTGCCCTGTTGCTGCCCTGTTGCTATTCTCATACTGATGTACTGACTCTGATGTACCTGCTCTGGTGTCCACACTGCCCTGTTGCTGTTCTCATACTGATGTATGCCCTCTGATGTACTGCCTCTGATGTACCTGCTCTGGTGTCCACACTGCCCTGTTGCTGCCCTGTTGCTGTTCTCATACTGATGTACTGACTCTGATGTACCTGCTCTGGTGTCCACACTGCCCTGTTGCTGCCCTGTTGCTGTTCTCATACTGATGTACTGACTCTGATGTACCCGCTCTGGTGTCCACACTGCCCTGTTGCTATTCTCATACTGATGTACTGCCTCTGATGTACCTGCTCTGGTGTCCACACTGCCCTGTTGCTGCCCTGTTGCTGTTCTCATACTGATGTACTGACTCTGATGTACCTGCTCTGGTGTCCACACTGCCCTGTTGCTGCCCTGTTGCTGTTCTCATACTGATGTACTGCCTCTGATGTACCCGCTCTGGTGTCCACACTGCCCTGTTGCTATTCTCATACTGATGTACTGCCTCTGATGTACCTGCTCTGGTGTCCACACTGCCCTGTTGCTGCCCTGTTGCTATTCTCATACTGATGTACTGCATCTGATGTACCTGCTCTGGTGTCCACACTGCCCTGTTGCTGTTCTCATACTACATTGTGCCCTCTCATGTGCTGCCTCTGATGTACCTGCTCTGGTGTCCACACTGCCCTGTTGCTGCCCTGTTGCTGTTCTCATACTGATGTACTGCATCTGATGTACCTGCTCTGGTGTCCACACTGCCCTGTTGCTGCCCTGTTGCTGTTCTCATACTGATGTACTGGCTCTGATGTACCTGCTCTGGTGTCCACACTGCCCTGTTGCTATTCTCATACTGATGTACTGCCTCTGATGTACCTGCTCTGGTGTCCAAACTGCCCTGTTGCTATCCTCATACTGATGTACTGACTCTGATGTACCTGCTCTGGTGTCCACACTGCCCTGTTGCTGCCCTGTTGCTGTTCTCATACTGATGTACTGCATCTGATGTACCTGCTCTGGTGTCCACACTGCCCTGTTGCTGTTCTCATCTTGATGTACTGCATCTGATGTACCTGCTCTGGTGTCCACACTGCCCTGTTGCTGTTCTCATACTGCATTGTGCCCTCTCATGTGCTGCCTCTGATGTACCTGCTCTGGTGTCCACACTGCCCTGTTGCTGCCCTGTTGCTATCCTCATACTGATGTACTGCCTCTGATGTACCTGCTCTGGTGTCCACACTGCCCTGTTGCTGTTCTCATACTGCATTGTGCCCTCTCATGTGCTGCCTCTGATGTACCTGCTCTGGTGTCCACACTGCCCTGTTGCTGCCCTGTTGCTGTTCTCATACTGATGTACTGCATCTGATGTACCTGCTCTGGTGTCCACACTGCCCTGTTGCTGTTCTCATCTTGATGTACTGCATCTGATGTACCTGCTCTGGTGTCCACACTGCCCTGTTGCTGTTCTCATACTGCATTGTGCCCTCTCATGTGCTGCCTCTGATGTACCTGCTCTGGTGTCCACACTGCCCTGTTGCTGCCCTGTTGCTGTTCTCATACTGATGTACTGGCTCTGATGTACCTGCTCTGGTGTCCACACTGCCCTGTTGCTATTCTCATACTGATGTACTGCCTCTGATGTACCTGCTCTGGTGTCCACACTGCCCTGTTGCTATTCTCATACTGATGTATGCCCTCTGATGTACTGCCTCTGATGTACCTGCTCTGGTGTCCACACTGCCCTGTTGCTGCCCTGTTGCTGTTCTCATACTGATGTACTGCATCTGATGTACCTGCTCTGGTGTCCACAATGCCCTGTTGCTGTTCTCATACTGATGTACTGCCTCTGATGTACCTGCTCTGGTGTCCACACTGCCCTGTTGCTGTTCTCATACTGATGTACTGCCTCTGATGTACCTGCTCTGGTGTCCACACTGCCCTGTTGCTGTTCTCATACTGATGTACTGCATCTGATGTACCTGCTCTGGTGTCCACACTGCCCTGTTGCTATTCTCATACTGATGTACTGACTCTGATGTACCTGCTCTGGTGTCCACACTGCCCTGTTGCTGCCCTGTTGCTATTCTCATACTGATGTACTGCATCTGATGTACCTGCTCTGGTGTCCACACTGCCCTGTTGCTGTTCTCATACTGATGTACTGACTCTGATGTACCTGCTCTGGTGTCCACACTGCCCTGTTGCTGTTCTCATACTGATGTACTGACTCTGATGTACCTGCTCTGGTGTCCACACTGCCCTGTTGCTGCCCTGTTGCTGTTCTCATACTGATGTACTGGCTCTGATGTACCTGCTCTGGTGTCCACACTGCCCTGTTGCTATTCTCATACTGATGTACTGCCTCTGATGTACCTGCTCTGGTGTCCACACTGCCCTGTTGCTATCCTCATACTGATGTACTGACTCTGATGTACCTGCTCTGGTGTCCACACTGCCCTGTTGCTGCCCTGTTGCTGTTCTCATACTGATGTACTGCATCTGATGTACCTGCTCTGGTGTCCACACTGCCCTGTTGCTATTCTCATACTGATGTACTGACTCTGATGTACCTGGTCTGGTGTCCACACTGCCCTGTTGCTGTTCTCATACTGATGTACTGACTCTGATGTACCTGCTCTGGTGTCCACACTGCCCTGTTGCTGCCCTGTTGCTGTTCTCATACTGATGTACTGCATCTGATGTACCTGCTCTGGCGTCCACACTGCCCTGTTGCTGTTCTCATACTGATGTACTGACTCTGATGTACCTGCTCTGGTGTCCACACTGCCCTGTTGCTGTTCTCATACTGATGTACTGCATCTGATGTACCTGCTCTGGTGTCCACACTGCCCTGTTGCTATCCTCATACTGATGTACTGACTCTGATGTACCTGCTCTGGTGTCCACACTGCCCTGTTGCTATTCTCATACTGATGTACTGACTCTGATGTACCTGCTCTGGTGTCCACACTGCCCTGTTGCTATTCTCATACTGATGTACTGACTCTGATGTACCTGCTCTGGTGTCCACACTGCCCTGTTGCTGCCCTGTTGCTATTCTCATACTGATGTACTGCATCTGATGTACCTGTTCTGGTGTCCACAATGCCCTGTTGCTGTTCTCATACTGATGTACGGGCTCTGATGTACCTGCTCTGGTGTCCACACTGCCCTGTTGCTATTCTCATACTGATGTACTGACTCTGATGTACCTGCTCTGGTGTCCACACTGCCCTGTTGCTGCCCTGTTGCTATTCTCATACTGATGTACTGCATCTGATGTACCTGCTCTGGTGTCCACAATGCCCTGTTGCTGTTCTCATACTGATGTACTGACTCTGATGTACCTGCTCTGGTGTCCACACTGCCCTGTTGCTATCCTCATACTGATGTACTGACTCTGATGTACTTGCTCTGGTGTCCACACTGCCCTGTTGCTGCCCTGTTGCTGTTCTCATACTGATGTACTGCATCTGATGTACCTGCTCTGGTGTCCACACTGCCCTGTTGCTGTTCTCATACTGATGTACTGACTCTGATGTACCTGCTCTGGTGTCCACACTGCCCTGTTGCTGCCCTGTTGCTGTTCTCATACTGATGTACTGCCTCTGATGTACCTGCTCTGGTGTCCACACTGCCCTGTTGCTGCCCTGTTGCTATTCTCATACTGATGTACTGACTCTGATGTACCTGCTCTGGTGTCCACACTGCCCTGTTGCTGTTCTCATACTGATGTATGCCCTCTGATGTACTGCCTCTGATGTACCTGCTCTGGTGTCCACACTGCCCTGTTGCTGCCCTGTTGCTGTTCTCATACTGATGTACTGACTCTGATGTACCTGCTCTGGTGTCCACACTGCCCTGTTGCTGCCCTGTTGCTGTTCTCATACTGATGTACTGACTCTGATGTACCTGCTCTGGTGTCCACACTGCCCTGTTGCTGTTCTCATACTGATGTACTGACTCTGATGTACCCGCTCTGGTGTCCACACTGCCCTCTTGCTGTTCTCAGACTGATGTACTGACTCTGATGTACCTGCTCTGGTGTCCACACTGCCCTGTTGCTGCCCTGTTGCTGTTCTCATACTGATGTACTGCCTCTGATGTACCTGCTCTGGTGTCCACACTGCCCTGTTGCTGTTCTCATACTGCATTGTGCCCTCTCATGTGCTGCCTCTGATGTACCTGCTCTGGTGTCCACACTGCCCTGTTGCTGCCCTGTTGCTGTTCTCATACTGATGTACTGACTCTGATGTACCTGCTCTGGTGTCCACACTGCCCTGTTGCTGCCCTGTTGCTGTTCTCATACTGATGTACTGCATCTGATGTACCCGCTCTGGTGTCCACAATGCCCTGTTGCTGCCCTGTTGCTATTCTCATACTGATGTACTGACTCTGATGTACCTGCTCTGGTGTCCACACTGCCCTGTTGCTGCCCTGTTGCTATCCTCATACTGATGTACTGACTCTGATGTACCTGCTCTGGTGTCCACACTGCCCTGTTGCTGCCCTGTTGCTGTTCTCATACTGATGTACTGCATCTGATGTACCTGCTCTGGTGTCCACACTGCCCTGTTGCTGTTCTCATACTGATGTACTGACTCTGATGTACCTGCTCTGGTGTCCAGACTGCCCTGTTGCTGTTCTCATACTGATGTACTGCATCTGATGTACCTGCTCTGGTGTCCACACTGCCCTGTTGCTATTCTCATACTGATGTACTGACTCTGATGTACCTGCTCTGGTTCCACACTGCCCTGTTGCTGCCCTGTTGCTGTTCTCATACTGATGTACTGCATCTGATGTACCTGCTCTGGTGTCCACCCTGCCCTGTTGCTGTTCTCATACCGATGTACTGCATCTGATGTACCTGCTCTGGTGTCCACACTGCCCTGTTGCTATCCTCATACTGATGTACTGGCTCTGATGTACCTGCTCTGGTGTCCACACTGCCCTGTTGCTGCCCTGTTGCTATCCTCATACTGATGTACTGCATCTGATGTACCTGCTCTGGTGTCCACACTGCCCTGTTGCTGCCCTGTTGCTGTTCTCATACTGATGTACTGACTCTGATGTACCTGCTCTGGTGTCCACACTGCCCTGTTGCTGCCCTGTTGCTGTTCTCATACTGATGTACTGCCTCTGATGTACCTGCTCTGGTGTCCACACTGCCCTGTTGCTGGTCTCATACTGATGTACTGACTCTGATGTACCTGCTCTGGTGTCCACACTGCCCTGTTGCTGCCCTGTTGCTGTTCTCATACTGATGTACTGCCTCTGATGTACCTGCTCTGGTGTCCACACTGCCCTGTTGCTGCCCTGTTGCTATTCTCATACTGATGTACTGACTCTGATGTACCTGCTCTGGTGTCCACACTGCCCTGTTGCTGTTCTCATACTGATGTATGCCCTCTGATGTACTGCCTCTGATGTACCTGCTCTGGTGTCCACACTGCCCTGTTGCTGCCCTGTTGCTGTTCTCATACTGATGTACTGACTCTGATGTACCTGCTCTGGTGTCCACACTGCCCTGTTGCTGTTCTCATACTGATGTACTGACTCTGATGTATCCGCTCTGGTGTCCACACTGCCCTGTTGCTATTCTCATACTGATGTACTGACTCTGATGTACCTGCTCTGGTGTCCACGATGCCCTATTGCTGTTCTCATACTGATGTACTGACTCTGATGTACCTGCTCTGGTGTCCACACTGCCCTGTTGCTGCCCTGTTGCTGTTCTCATACTGATGTACTGACTCTGATGTACCCGCTCTGGTGTCCACACTGCCCTGTTGCTGTTCTCGTACTGATGTACTGACTCTGATGTACCTGCTCTGGTGTCCACACTGCCCTGTTGCTGCCCTGTTGCTGTTCTCATACTGATGTACTGCCTCTCATGTACCTGCTCTGGTGTCCACACTGCCCTGTTGCTGTTCTCATACTGCATTGTGCCCTCTCATGTGCTGCCTCTGATGTGCCTGCTCTGGTGTCCACACTGCCCTGTTGCTGCCCTGTTGCTGTTCTCATACTGATGTACTGACTCTGATGTACCTGCTCTGGTGTCCACACTGCCCTGTTGCTGCCCTGTTGCTGTTCTCATACTGATGTACTGCCTCTGATGTACCTGCTCTGGTGTCCACACTGCCCTGTTGCTGCCCTGTTGCTGTTCTCATACTGATGTACTGACTCTGATGTACCTGCTCTGGTGTCCACACTGCCCTGTTGCTGCCCTGTTGCTGTTCTCATACTGATGTACTGACTCTGATGTACCTGCTCTGGTGTCCACACTGCCCTGTTGCTGCCCTGTTGCTGTTCTCATACTGATGTACTGACTCTGATGTACCTGCTCTAGTGTCCACACTGCCCTGTTGCTGCCCTGTTGCTGTTCTCATACTGATGTACTGCATCTGATGTACCTGCTCTGGTGTCCACACTGCTCTGTTGCTGTTCTCATACTGCATTGTGCCCTCTCATGTGCTGCCTCTGATGTACCTGCTCCAGTGCCCACACTGCCCTGTTGCTGTTCTCATACTGCATTGTGCCCTCTCATGTGCTGCCTCTGATGTACCTGCTCTGGTGTCCACACTGCCCTGTTGCTGCCCTGTTGCTATCCTCATACTGATGTACTGCCTCTGATGTACCTGCTCTGGTGTCCACACTGCCCTGTTGCTGCCCTGTTGCTGTTCTCATACTGATGTACTGACTCTGATGTACCTGCTCTGGTGTCCACACTGCCCTGTTGCTGCCCTGTTGCTGTTCTCATACTGATGTACTGACTCTGATGTACCTGCTCTGGTGTCCACACTGCCCTGTTGCTGTTCTCATACTGATGTACTGCATCTGATGTACCTGCTCTGGTGTCCACACTGCCCTGTTGCTGCCCTGTTGCTATCCTCATACTGATGTACTGCCTCTGATGTACCTGCTCTGGTGTCCACACTGCCCTGTTGCTTCCCTGTTGCTGTTCTCAAACTGATGTACTGACTCTGATGTACCTGCTCTGGTGTCCACACTGCCCTGTTGCTGCCCTGTTGCTGTTCTCATACTGATGTACTGCCTCTGATGTACCTGCTCTGGTGTCCACACTGCCCTGTTGCTGTTCTCATACTGCATTGTGCCCTCTCATGTGCTGCCTCTGATGTACCTGCTCTGGTGTCCACACTGCCCTGTTGCTGCCCTGTTGCTATCCTCATACTGATGTACTGCCTCTGATGTACCTGCTCTGGTGTCCACACTGCCCTGTTGCTGTTCTCATACTGCATTGTGCCCTCTCATGTGCTGCCTCTGATGTACCTGCTCTGGTGTCCACACTGCCCTGTTGCTGCCCTGTTGCTATTCTCAAACTGATGTACTGACTCTGATGTACCTGCTCTGGTGTCCACACTGCCCTGTTGCTGCCCTGTTGCTGTTCTCAAACTGATGTACTGCCTCTGATGTACCTGCTCTCGTGTCCACACTGCCCTGTTGCTGCCCTGTTGCTATTCTCAAACTGATGTACTGACTCTGATGTACCTGCTCTGGTGTCCACACTGCCCTGTTGCTGCCCTGTTGCTGTTCTCATACTGATGTACTGCCTCTGATGTACCTGCTCTGGTGTCCACACTGCCCTGTTGCTGCCCTGTTGCTGTTCTCATACTGATGTACTGCATCTGATGTACCTGCTCTGGTGTCCAGACTGCCCTGTTGCTGTTCTCATACTGATGTACTGCATCTGATGTACCTGCTCTGGTGTCCACACTGCCCTGTTGCTATTCTCATACTGATGTACTGACTCTGATGTACCTGCTCTGGTGTCCACACTGCCCTGTTGCTGCCCTGTTGCTGTTCTCATACTGATGTACTGCATCTGATGTCCCTGCTCTGGTGTCCACACTGCCCTGTTGCTGTTCTCATACTGATGTACTGACTCTGATGTACCTGCTCTGGTGTCCACACTGCCCTGTTGCTGCCCTGTTGCTGTTCTCATACTGATGTACTGCCTCTGATGTACCTGCTCTGGTGTCCACACTGCCCTGTTGCTGCCCTGTTGCTATCCTCATACTGATGTACTGCCTCTGATGTACCTGCTCTGGTGTCCACACTGCCCTGTTGCTGTTCTCATACTGCATTGTGCCCTCTCATGTGCTGCCTCTGATGTACCTGCTCTGGTGTCCACACTGCCCTGTTGCTGCCCTGTTGCTATTCTCAAACTGATGTACTGCCTCTGATGTACCTGCTCTCGTGTCCACACTGCCCTGTTGCTGCCCTGTTGCTATTCTCAAACTGATGTACTGACTCTGATGTACCTGCTCTGGTGTCCACACTGCCCTGTTGCTGCCCTGTTGCTGTTCTCATACTGATGTACTGCCTCTGATGTACCTGCTCTGGTGTCCACACTGCCCTGTTGCTGCCCTGTTGCTGTTCTCATACTGATGTACTGCATCTGATGTACCTGCTCTGGTGTCCACACTGCCCTGTTGCTATTCTCATACTGATGTACTGACTCTGATGTACCTGCTCTGGTGTCCACACTGCCCTGTTGCTGCCCTGTTGCTGTTCTCATACTGATGTACTGCATCTGATGTACCTGCTCTGGTGTCCACACTGCCCTGTTGCTGTTCTCATACTGATGTACTGACTCTGATGTACCCGCTCTGGTGTCCACACTGCCCTGTTGCTGTTCTCATACTGACGTACTGACTCTGATGTACCTGCTCTGGTGTCCACACTGCCCTGTTGCTGCCCTGTTGCTGTTCTCATACTGATGTACTGCATCTGATGTACCTGCTCTGGTGTCCACACTGCCCTGTTGCTGCCCTGTTGCTGTTCTCATACTGATGTACTGCATCTGATGTACCTGCTCTGGTGTCCACACTGCCCTGTTGCTATTCTCATACTGATGTACTGCATCTGATGTACCTGCTCTGGTGTCCACACTGCCCTGTTGCTGCCCTGTTGCTGTTCTCATACTGATGTACTGCATCTGATGTACCTGCTCTGGTGTCCACACTGCCCTGTTGCTGTTCTCATACTGATGTACTGACTCTGATGTACCTGCTCTGGTGTCCACACTGCCCTGTTGCTGCCCTGTTGCTGTTCTCATACTGATGTACTGCCTCTGATGTACCTGCTCTGGTGTCCACACTGCCCTGTTGCTGCCCTGTTGCTATTCTCATACTGATGTACTGACTCTGATGTACCTGCTCTGGTGTCCACACTGCCCTGTTGCTGTTCTCATACTGATGTATGCCCTCTGATGTACCGCCTCTGATGTACCTGCTCTGGTGTCCACACTGCCCTGTTGCTGCCCTGTTGCTGTTCTCATACTGATGTACTGACTCTGATGTACCTGCTCTGGTGTCCACACTGCCCTGTTGCTGCCCTGTTGCTGTTCTCATACTGATGTACTGACTCTGATGTACCCGCTCTGGTGTCCACACTGCCCTGTTGCTATTCTCATACTGATGTACTGCCTCTGATGTACCTGCTCTGGTGTCCACACTGCCCTGTTGCTGCCCTGTTGCTGTTCTCATACTGATGTACTGACTCTGATGTACCTGCTCTGGTGTCCACACTGCCCTGTTGCTGCCCTGTTGCTGTTCTCATACTGATGTACTGCCTCTGATGTACCCGCTCTGGTGTCCACACTGCCCTGTTGCTATTCTCATACTGATGTACTGCCTCTGATGTACCTGCTCTGGTGTCCACACTGCCCTGTTGCTGCCCTGTTGCTATTCTCATACTGATGTACTGCATCTGATGTACCTGCTCTGGTGTCCACACTGCCCTGTTGCTGTTCTCATACTGCATTGTGCCCTCTCATGTGCTGCCTCTGATGTGCCTGCTCTGGTGTCCACACTGCCCTGTTGCTGCCCTGTTGCTATTCTCATACTGATGTACTGCATCTGATGTACCTGCTCTGGTGTCCACACTGCCCTGTTGCTGTTCTCATACTGATGTACTGACTCTGATGTACCTGCTCTGGTGTCCACACTGCCCTGTTGCTGCCCTGTTGCTGTTCTCATACTGATGTACTGCATCTGATGTACCTGCTCTGGTGTCCACACTGCCCTGTTGCTGTTCTCATCTTGATGTACTGCATCTGATGTACCTGCTCTGGTGTCCACACTGCCCTGTTGCTGTTCTCATACTGCATTGTGCCCTCTCATGTGCTGCCTCTGATGTACCTGCTCTGGTGTCCACACTGCCCTGTTGCTGCCCTGTTGCTATCCTCATACTGATGGACTGCCTCTGATGTACCTGCTCTGGTGTCCACACTGCCCTGTTGCTGTTCTCATACTGCATTGTGCCCTCTCATGTGCTGCCTCTGATGTACCTGCTCTGGTGTCCACACTGCCCTGTTGCTGCCCTGTTGCTGTTCTCATACTGATGTACTGCATCTGATGTACCTGCTCTGGTGTCCACACTGCCCTGTTGCTGTTCTCATACTGCATTGTGCCCTCTCATGTGCTGCCTCTGATGTACCTGCTCTGGTGTCCACACTGCCCTGTTGCTGCCCTGTTGCTGTTCTCATACTGATGTACTGGCTCTGATGTACCTGCTCTGGTGTCCACACTGCCCTGTTGCTATTCTCATACTGATGTACTGACTCTGATGTACCTGCTCTGGTGTCCACACTGCCCTGTTGCTGTTCTCATACTGATGTACTGCATCTGATGTACCTGCTCTGGTGTCCACACTGCCCTGTTGCTATTCTCATACTGATGTACTGACTCTGATGTACATGCTCTGGTGTCCACACTGCCCTGTTGCTGCCCTGTTGCTATTCTCATACTGATGTACTGCATCTGATGTACCTGCTCTGGTGTCCACACTGCCCTGTTGCTGTTCTCATACTGATGTACTGCATCTGATGTACCTGCTCTGGTGTCCACAATGCCCTGTTGCTGTTCTCATACTGATGTACTGACTCTGATGTACCTGCTCTGGTGTCCACACTGCCCTGTTGCTGCCCTGTTGCTGTTCTCATACTGATGTACTGCATCTGATGTACCTGCTCTGGTGTCCACACTGCCCTGTTGCTGTTCTCATACTGATGTACTGACTCTGATGTACCTGCTCTGGTGTCCACACTGCCCTGTGGCTGCCCTGTTGCTGTTCTCATACTGATGTACTGGCTCTGATGTACCTGCTCTGGTGTCCACACTGCCCTGTTGCTATTCTCATACTGATGTACTGCCTCTGATGTACCTGCTCTGGTGTCCACACTGCCCTGTTGCTATCCTCATACTGATGTACTGACTCTGATGTACCTGCTCTGGTGTCCACACTGCCCTGTTGCTGCCCTGTTGCTGTTCTCATACTGATGTACTGCATCTGATGTACCTGCTCTGGTGTCCACACTGCCCTGTTGCTATTCTCATACTGATGTACTGACTCTGATGTACCTGCTCTGGTGTCCACACTGCCCTGTTGCTGTTCTCATACTGATGTACTGACTCTGATGTACCTGCTCTGGTGTCCACACTGCCCTGTTGCTGCCCTGTTGCTGTTCTCATACTGATGTACTGCATCTGATGTACCTGCTCTGGTGTCCACACTGCCCTGTTGCTATTCTCATACTGATGTACTGACTCTGATGTACCTGCTCTGGTGTCCACACTGCCCTGTTGCTATCCTCATACTGATGTACTGACTCTGATGTACCTGCTCTGGTGTCCACACTGCCCTGTTGCTATTCTCATACTGATGTACTGACTCTGATGTACCTGCTCTGGTGTCCACACTGCCCTGTTGCTGCCCTGTTGCTATTCTCATACTGATGTACTGCATCTGATGTACCTGCTCTGGTGTCCACAATGCCCTGTTGCTATCCTCATACTGATGTACTGCATCTGATGTACCTGCTCTGGTGTCCACACTGCCCTGTTGCTGCCCTGTTGCTGTTCTCATACTGATGTACTGACTCTGATGTACCTGCTCTGGTGTCCACACTGCCCTGTTGCTATTCTCATACTGATGTACTGACTCTGATGTACCTGCTCTGGTGTCCACACTGCCCTGTTGCTGCCCTGTTGCTATTCTCATACTGATGTACTGCATCTGATGTACCTGCTCCGGTGTCCACAATGCCCTGTTGCTGTTCTCATACTGATGTACTGACTCTGATGTACCTGCTCTGGTGTCCACACTGCCCTGTTGCTATCCTCATACTGATGTACTGACTCTGATGTACTTGCTCTGGTGTCCACACTGCCCTGTTGCTGCCCTGTTGCTGTTCTCATACTGATGTACTGCATCTGATGTACCTGCTCTGGTGTCCACACTGCCCTGTTGCTGTTCTCATACTGATGTACTGACTCTGATGTACCTGCTCTGGTGTCCACACTGCCCTGTTGCTGCCCTGTTGCTATTCTCATACTGATGTACTGACTCTGATGTACCTGCTCTGGTGTCCACACTGCCCTGTTGCTGTTCTCATACTGATGTATGCCCTCTGATGTACTGTCTCTGATGTACCTGCTCTGGTGTCCACACTGCCCTGTTGCTGCCCTGTTGCTGTTCTCATACTGATGTACTGACTCTGATGTACCTGCTCTGGTGTCCACACTGCCCTGTTGCTGCCCTGTTGCTGTTCTCATACTGATGTACTGACTCTGATGTACCCGCTCTGGTGTCCACACTGCCCTGTTGCTGTTCTCAGACTGATGTACTGACTCTGATGTACCTGCTCTGGTGTCCACACTGCCCTGTTGCTGCCCTGTTGCTGTTCTCATACTGATGTACTGCCTCTGATGTACCTGCTCTGGTGTCCACACTGCCCTGTTGCTGTTCTCATACTGCATTGTGCCCTCTCATGTGCTGCCTCTGATGTACCTGCTCTGGTGTCCACACTGCCCTGTTGCTGCCCTGTTGCTGTTCTCATACTGATGTACTGACTCTGATGTACCTGCTCTGGTGTCCACACTGCCCTGTTGCTGCCCTGTTGCTGTTCTCATACTGATGTACTGCATCTGATGTACCTGCTCTGGTGTCCACACTGCCCTGTTGCTGTTCTCATACTGATGTACTGCATCTGATGTACCTGCTCTGGTGTCCACACTGCCCTGTTGCTGCCCTGTTGCTGTTCTCATACTGATGTACTGACTCTGATGTACCTGCTCTGGTGTCCACACTGCCCTGTTGCTGCCCTGTTGCTGTTCTCATACTGATGTACTGCCTCTGATGTACCTGCTCTGGTGTCCACACTGCCCTGTTGCTGTTCTCATACTGATGTACTGACTCTGATGTACCTGCTCTGGTGTCCACACTGCCCTGTTGCTGCCCTGTTGCTGTTCTCATACTGATGTACTGCCTCAGATGTACCTGCTCTGGTGTCCACACTGCCCTGTTGCTGCCCTGTTGCTATTCTCATACTGATGTACTGACTCTGATGTACCTGCTCTGGTGTCCACACTGCCCTGTTGCTGTTCTCATACTGATGTATGCCCTCTGATGTACTGCCTCTGATGTACCTGCTCTGGTGTCCACACTGCCCTGTTGCTGCCCTGTTGCTGCCCTGTTGCTGTTCTCATACTGATGTACTGACTCTGATGTACCTGCTCTGGTGTCCACACTGCCCTGTTGCTGCCCTGTTGCTGTTCTCATACTGATGTACTGACTCTGATGTACCCGCTCTGGTGTCCACACTGCCCTGTTGCTATTCTCATACTGATGTACTGACTCTGATGTACCTGCTCTGGTGTCCACGATGCCCTGTTGCTGTTCTCATACTGATGTACTGACTCTGATGTACCTGCTCTGGTGTCCACACTGCCCTGTTGCTGCCCTGTTGCTGTTCTCATACTGATGTACTGACTCTGATGTACCCGCTCTGGTGTCCACACTGCCCTGTTGCTGTTCTCGTACTGATGTACTGACTCTGATGTACCTGCTCTGGTGTCCACACTGCCCTGTTGCTGCCCTGTTGCTGTTCTCATACTGATGTACTGCCTCTCATGTACCTGCTCTGGTGTCCACACTGCCCTGTTGCTGTTCTCATACTGCATTGTGCCCTCTCATGTGCTGCCTCTGATGTACCTGCTCTGGTGTCCACACTGCCCTGTTGCTGCCCTGTTGCTATTCTCATACTGATGTACTGACTCTGATGTACCTGCTCTGGTGTCCACACTGCCCTGTTGCTGCCCTGTTGCTGTTCTCATACTGATGTACTGCATCTGATGTACCTGCTCTGGTGTCCAGACTGCCCTGTTGCTGTTCTCATACTGATGTACTGACTCTGATGTACCTGCTCTGGTGTCCACACTGCCCTGTTGCTGCCCTGTTGCTGTTCTGATACTGATGTACTGCATCTGATGTACCTGCTCTGGTGTCCACGGTGCCCTGTTGCTGTCCTCATACTGATGTACTGGCTCTGATGTACCTGCTCTGGTGTCCACACTGCCCTGTTGCTGCCCTGTTGCTGTTCTCATACTGATGTACTGACTCTGATGTACCTGCTCTGGTGTCCACACTGCCCTGTTGCTGCCCTGTTGCCGTTCTCATACTGATGTACTGCCTCTGATGTACCTGCTCTGGTGTCCACACTGCCCTGTTGCTGCCCTGTTGCTATTCTCATACTGATGTACTGACTCTGATGTACCTGCTCTGGTGTCCACACTGCCCTGTTGCTGCCCTGTTGCTGTTCTCATACTGATGTATGCCCTCTGATGTACCTGCTCTGGTGTCCACACTGCCCTGTTGCTGCCCTGTTGCTGTTCTCATACTGATGTACTGACTCTGATGTACCTGCTCTGGTGTCCACACTGCCCTGTTGCTGCCCTGTTGCTGTTCTCATACTGATGTACTGACTCTGATGTACCCGCTCTGGTGTCCACACTGCCCTGTTGCTGCCCTGTTGCTGTTCTCATACTGATGTACTGACTCTGATGTACCCGCTCTGGTGTCCACACTGCCCTGTTGCTATTCTCATACTGATGTACTGGCTCTGATGTACCTGCTCTGGTGTCCACACTGCCCTGTTGCTGCCCTGTTGCTGTTCTCATACTGATGTACTGACTCTGATGTACCTGCTCTGGCGTCCACACTGCCCTGTTGCTGTTCTCATACTGATGTACTGACTCTGATGTACCTGCTCTGGTGTCCACACTGCCCTGTTGCTGCCCTGTTTCTGTTCTCATACTGATGTACTGACTCTGATGTACCTGCTCTGGTGTCCACACTGCCCTGTTGCTGCCCTGTTGCTATTCTCATACTGATGTACTGCCTCTGATGTACCTGCTCTGGTGTCCACACTGCCCTGTTGCTGCCCTGTTGCTATTCTCATACTGATGTACTGCATCTGATGTACCTGCTCTGGTGTCCACAATGCCCTGGTGCTGTTCTCATACTGATGTACTGACTCTGATGTACCTGCTCTGGTGTCCACACTGCCCTGTTGCTGCCCTGTTGCTGTTCTCATACTGATGTACTGCCTCTGATGTTACTGGTCTGGTGTCCACACTGCCCATGCTCCATCCTAGACTGTGATGTTACTCCGATTCTGCGTAAATAAAATTGTGATTCATGTGTCGTGGTTTGTCGGAGTCATTCTTGCGTGTGTGATGCTGGTGTGGATTTGTATTTTCTTGAGGGCGGTGGGTTCAGATACATGTCACTCTCCCCTACCTGGGTCACGACCCTTGGAGGCGTTGCCGTACACAAGAATATGTCGATTTCGGGACATGTCACTCCCACCTCCCTACGTCACGGCCCTTGCAGGTACTCCTCTCCAGACAGCGAATGGTTTGTAGCCTACCTGCGTCGTCCTCGATGGTGGGCCAAGACTAGGACGTAGTGGATCGCGAAGAATATCGGGTAAGCGTGTAGTGCAGGGTCCATGTGGGCGAGCGGCTCGTGGTGGGTATGGTCGCTGTGGAGCATCCGCAGTGTTCAGGCAGGTTGTTTTTCCGCTGTGCTTTTATGTGTATTTTCCGCCATCTTGATTTGGAGGACGGTCCTAGATGTCAGTCCGTATGGCGGAGTCTCTGGATAGGTTACGTCCGCCGCGTGGTTGGGTGTGGTGGTGCGGCGGACCGTGTTTTACCGACGCGGACGGATTTTGGCCCGTATTTCGTATCCTGATTTGGCGCCCAGAGGGTCCGCGACGGGCGCACGGAAAATAGGCATGTTCCGCATGCTCTGGGTCTGCGGAGGCACTTCCGTCCGCCATCCTAATGAGCCCCATAGTCTGTATCACACGTCCACTAGTTTTAATCACACACACTCTTTAATCGTCCTGAAGAAAGCCAGCATATCCATAAGGCACTGGCTGAAACATGTTGACGTACCAAGGACGTGGGAGGTCGTAACTCGCCTCTAACGTCCACCTGCCTTATTTTTAACCGCTGACGGAGGCCCAGGTATTAAAGTCTGTCCTACCTTCGGGTACTGGGATCCCCGCCAAGCCGTTTTAAACTCACATTCAAAACATTCTTCACCGCACACACAGTGATATACCTGCTCCGCTGTCTCCAGGCGTCGTAGCACACCCGGGACACGTTAGGTGTCACTGGGTGGGCCCGATGATGAAGCATGCCACCAACTAGGTTGGTGGGTGAGGGCTTCATGAGCACACCTACCAGGTGCCACAACCGTCTGACAAAACAAAACTGAGTCACGTATAACTTTAAACTAAAATACTGTTTAAACAACCTCCTTCCCCCTCACCTCAGTTAGCCTCTTTTTGATTAAATTAAAGGACGTTTTTGACCTATCAAAAGAGTTTATTTTGTCAGGTTGAAATAGCCGTTTAAATCTATACAGTCATGCTAAAATGAAAGCCTGGAATCTGGTTTGCTTGGTCACTGCACTGGGTGACACAGTGGGTGCTGGAGTTAATGTAAATCAGGCCCAATGTTCTCTGCCCTGAAGTCTGTCCCAGGCTCTTAAGATAAACAGCAACAA
>NW_028252031.1:0-79728 GCF_964263255.1 Lissotriton vulgaris | reverse complement strand
CCCAGATTGTATTTATTTATTTATTTGCGGGTTTATAACGCGCTTGAATCGACACTTTACCAGAGTATCTCTGCGCCCAAAAACACCAGAAGCATAGTCAGACAGTTTATGGATAGTAGTTTAGTTCTGAAACAAGAATGTTTTGAGCTTCTTTCTGAAGCTCAGGTGTTCCGAACATTGCCTCAGCTCAAGGGGTAGCTTATTCCATAGAGTCGGACCAACTACAGATAAGGCCTTACCACCCTGTCTGGTCTTTCTCACAGCTGGTACTCTCAAGAGAAGTTGGTTACTGGACCTAAGAGACCGAACCGGGTTATATGGAGTGACTTTATCTCTCCAGTGCAATGGCCCTAGTCCATTTAAGCTCTTGTGTATTAAACAACAGGTCTTAAATTTTACCCTGTTACGGACTGAGAGCCAATGCAATTTCTCCAGGAGAGATTTAGACGATGTACTAGGGGGGCATTTAATACCAGCCTAGCCGCGGTGTTTTGAATCATCTGGAGTTTGGCTAGTACTCCATCGTTGGCCGATAACAGGAGGACATTACAATAGTCAATGCGACTAAGTATCAGAGCTTGCACCAAGGTTTTCCTGATATAATCCGGCAGCAGGGGGAAGACCTTTCGCAACATGCCAATGACATGGAAGGACAAACCCACAGTGATGTTACAATGTTGCTTAAAAGAGAGTTCACGATCCAAGCGCACTCCTAGATTTTTCACAACCAATTTAGGGTCTGGGACCAGGCCAAGGTCTTGCGGCCACCAGTCCGGAGTCCATAGGATCTTTGCTTCCCCAAAGAGCACAACTTCCGTTTTGCCTACATTACATTGTAGGCAATTAGAAGTCATCCAATTTGCTACCGCCTTCATGCCTTTGGAAAAAGAAGTTTTCACTTCGTCGGTTAGAGATTTAAAAGGAAACAGGAGCTGGGTATCATCCGCGTATGATACGGGGATGAAACCGAACTCTCTCAAGATTTTAGCTAGGGGGGCCACATAGATGTTAAAAAGAGTTGGGCTCAAACAAGAGCCCTGTGGCACCCCCTTAGTAATCTCAGTTTCCGCCGAGCGAAATGTGCCCATACTAACCGATTGAAACCGGTTGGATAGGAAACTTCTTAGCCAGGCCAGTGCTGTACTCACAAGACCGATCTTAGCAAGCCGTTCGAGCAGAATATTATGAGATATAGTGTCGAACGCTGCCGACAGATCTAACAGTACCAGGACTACCGAATGACCCTTGTCCTGGTACATGTGTAGATCATCCGTTACTGACAATAGTTCCGACTCGTTACTATGCTTCGGCCTAAAGCCAAATTGCGAATGATCTAGACTGCCGGTCTGTTCGATATAGCTCGAAAGGGGCTTATTTACATGTCTTTCAGTGAGCTTTCCCATGAATGGAGGTAGGGATATCGGTCTGAGATTAGACAAATCCGTCCAAGGGATTGTAGTATTCTTCCTAATAGGTCTTATCGATGCCTTTTTCCATGCCATGGGCACTCGGCCTTCAGTCAATGATAGATTTATCAGGCATTGAATCCCTGTGCCCAGTGTCTGAGCCACCACCGGCATCATTCTGGCTGGAATAGAGTCCGAAGGGCTGCCACTCTTGGTTTGACTCACCAAGCATTTCACCTCTTCCAAAGAGATGGGAGGGAATGCACTGAGAGTGGCTGAGCAAGTTTCTTCTTCGACTAAAGGAGATGATAAATCTGCCACAGAAGATCGGTTGGCACTCATGATATTGTCTTAGATCTTATCAATCTTAGTTGTAAAAAATTGCGATATTTTGTCGCATAGCTGTTGTGAGGAAAGTTCAACACTCTCACAAGCCACTGGCTTAACAAAGGATTGGAGAATTTGGTAAATACCCTGGGAGCATTTCCTGCGGCAGAAAGAAGGGACGCAATGTGATTCTTGCGAGCAACCCGAATAGCCTTGTGATAGACAGTGAGAGCTAACCAATATTTCTTCCGGTCGTCCACTCTGTGTGATGTTCTCCAGATCTTTTCCAGCTTTCTGGCGGCCCGTTTTAGGGAGCGTAGATGTTCTGAAAACCGCATGCGCAAATGGGTTTGCGAACCCGTTTGCGCATGCAAAAAACGTTAGGGGTATGTACAATACCAAAATAGCGAGTCCCAATTTATTTGTGACTCGCTATTTTGGAATTTGCGAGTGGCTATTAGAAAGGGGACGTTCCCTTCCTAATAGTGAGCGCAACCCCATGTACAAAGGTTTTGCAGCTGCATTTGAGTGCGCAAAACTCTCGCAAATTACCACCCTCTTTAAGAGGGTGGTAATGGGGGTCACAAAAGTGATGGGGTCCCCAGGGGACCCATTCCCCTCTGCAAAACGTAGGGGAAAATATTTTTTAAGGGCAGGCAGTGGTCCCAGTGACCACTACCTGCCCTTAAAAAATGAACCGGAAACGTTTCATTAAAAAAAAAAATGCATCCTGTTTTCCTTTAAGGAATATGGGCTGCATTTAAAAACAAAACTGTTTTATTTAAAAGCAGTCCCAGACATGGTGGTCTGTTGAGCCCAGCAAGCCACCATACCTGGGAGGGCCTGCCATTCCCAATGGGGTCGCATATTGCAAGAGGCTCATTAATATTCATGAGCCTCTCTATTTGCGACCCCTTTGGGAATCGCAAAACAGTGTAATAATACTGTTGTAAATGCATAATAGCGCTTCGCAAATTGCGAGTTGCAAAAGACTCGCAATTTGCGAAGCGCTATTTTGCGCGTCGTACATCTGGTCCCCTTTCCTAATGTATTCTAACTGAGTTTTCAAAACATATGTTGCTTCAATTCTTCTGCACTCCCCTTTTTCTAAATAAAGAACAAAACTGATATCTTTACCTCAAAAAGTTACAAGAGCTTCATAGGCATGAGAAAAGGATGTTACTAAAGCTACTTACAGGTAAGTATAAGACCAACGTTCGATTTTCATTTCCTAACGAGTAAATAAAACAACTGAAATTTACAATGGTAATGTGGTCCTACTGTTATTTAGAAAATGCATCTTAGACCATGCAGTGTAAGGCTTATTGTTTTTACAACAGCATCACCACCTTGAACTTCTCTTTTAAGCTTGTTTGTACTGGAGTTTGAAAGTTGAATTTAACAGCAAGACACAGCAGACCCGGACGATGTTTCAATCCAAGGTAACCAATGCAAATTTAACAATGTGTCAATAAAAGCCCTGTCGCCACATATCCCAATAGTATCATGTTCTTGTCATAAGTGAACATTCTCCCACTTACAAGACACATTTCCAAAAATGTAGCTCTTTGCCACTGCACTTAAAGGGGTGGGGTAGTTTAATAAACAATGGCCTTTTGTCCATAGGTACTTAGTGGTGGATTCAGCAGGAAGGCAATTGGCAACATGACATACCTAATTCTGATGGTTGCGTCACACCACTGCAGGCAGGAATGTATGAGGGAGCCAAATGATATGTGTAATCTCCTCCTTTACCGCCTTCAAAAATGAAGTAAAAATACTCCTAATGAACAAATTCACGTCCTAAGACTGAATTCTAGGTTGACCGCGAGTCTCCTACATGATCTACATTTCACTACCTACCTCTTGTGTATTGAAGGAGAATATTATATGTATGTTTATGACCTCAACCACCTAATGTTTAATTACCATGTATTATGTTTTAACTATTGGTCACATATATTATCTATACACTATATACCTCTTTTGTACGAAATGACGACTATCATATGGTTGCATTCTACCTCATCTCTTTTGTTTAATA
Organism: Lissotriton vulgaris; assembly: GCF_964263255.1. Taxonomy (NCBI): domain Eukaryota; kingdom Metazoa; phylum Chordata; class Amphibia; order Caudata; family Salamandridae; genus Lissotriton; species Lissotriton vulgaris. The sequence goes on along the minus strand of NW_028252031.1, from coordinate 75,951 downwards.
ACTGTATACTGCAAAAGCAGTCTGATACCCTTTTGGGTCACGTTCACGCTATATAAAACCTTATTAATAAATGTTGGGGCTCAAAACTAGAGAGATGAGACGTGGACATGACAGGATCTCCAGTGAGGGATGCTAGTAGGTGCACCAGGTTGGCTAGGGACATGAACTCATTGAATTTGGAGTATACAACAGAATTTTATTCGTGATGGCCTCTGTAAAAAGGTGCCCCTTCCTTCTTGTATAGCCTGGATGCCATTTTTTAACAGTACTCTGAGCAATCACTACCACACAGTAACATGTATTAGGATGCCATAATTAAGCACAGGGAGATGCCGACTCACAAAGTGGGAACCGGTGCTTATTAAGGTGCCATCCCTCTATTAATACTAATGTTTGTACAAGGGATTTAATTTTGCCCTGTAAACGTGAGGGCCCAATGAGGAATAGGGATGTACCACCAACTGGGATTATGCATAGTTGGGGATGATAATTCCTGATACACTGGAGGGACCAACACGTTAAAATACTATACCCTGATGAAGTCCACAGGTATTGGATGAAAGGTGTTGGCTGCTTTTATGTAATTCCTGTGAAAAGTAAAGAGTATTTGGTATACAAGATTGTTTGGATTGGATTAATTTACTGTGGAAACTCTCTCTGGTGGTGCACCTCACATTTGTGCATAATTAGGTATCACAAAATAAATGTAATGAAAGAAATGCATACTAGAAAATCAAATACAACCAACAACAATACTTGTGGCACGAACCTAAACACCCACCCTAACAAATACCACCAACATTAACACACCCACCCACGCTCATTGCATCTTGCAATACGAACAACTTTAAATATGTCCAAAGTAAAGAAAAATGCAGTCAGGAGGTGGAGGAATAAAACTATTTTTCATGTTCCTTCACATAATCGAACATCACCACAAAGCTTCCTGTCACCTTGTCCAACTTTAGAATGGACTTTCCTCAGAAGGACAGAAAGAGACGAGTGTGTGTGTGGCTAGAAGGGAGCTGTGGTGGAGAGCATGATGCTGGGCTACGGCCATGGCACAGCCATTTCTCCCTACTCTTCATCCGCAAGCCGACATTGTGCAACAGCAATGGCCATGAGCCGCTCAACGTACACCAGACATCATAGAGCCCCACTAACAGCCTTTTGTTCAAGACTGTGGAAATTTTAGAAATTCAAATTTTTAAACTTCGAATTTGTGAAGTCCAAAAATCCGTCACATGCTTCTTACCCCCTCATTTATTACCCTTTGAATGACTTCACACTTTAGGCTCAAACATTTTGTGTTGTGTAGTATAATTATCGGATTAGGGGCAGGCTTTGGGAGTTTTACTTTAATGGACAAGTTGGATCAGAGAAAGGGATTTTGTGAAGAAAGTCTTTATATTTCACTGCTTTCAACTGCACACCTCTCATCATAGACTCGGCCAAATCTCTAGGAGTCACCAAGGACAAGCACCTGAATATGAAAAATCATATCAGCAATATATGTAGGGAGCAAACCACTTGATGAGGACATTCAGAAAAATCAAACCGTTCCTTCCACTTAATGATTTCAAGCAGGTGGTTCAAGCGTTTGTCCTGCCGAGGCTAGATTACGGCAGCGCTACCCTCTGTGGCCTTCCCAAATACACCCTGGCTCTACTAAGGGCAGCACTGAATGCTGCAGCTAGACTGGTTACCGGCACCAAACGCAAAAGCACATAGCCCCAATCCTAAAATCTCTTAATTGGCTCCCCTACTGAGGTTCCGTGGCAATTGTAAGTGGTGTTTTCGACTCGCACGAATATGGTCGAGTCTGGTATCTACGAACCGCAAATGACGAGTTTAGTAAGTGTGCGCAGTTTCGCTGTGCTAACTTAAACCGTTTGTTTGCTACGTGGGTTTTTCATCTGTACCCACGGGTTCCATCTTAGATACGGCATCCATTTTGTCTCTTGCCCTCAAGTAGCCAGCGAACGGACGTTGTCCGCTTCGCGACCCTGGGACTCTCAAGATACTTGCGGAAGACACATGTTCTTTGTAAATGTCTTTATGATGAGGGGGATGATACTGTAAGGCAGATGGCCCCGCTCGAGGCTCATCTTGCCGTGCCGGTTTATTGTCTCAGCCGTGCATCTCATTAGGCACGTCCCTTTGATGCCTGTAGCTCGTGTTTCTCGATACCTCCCCTTTTACATCCCTTTCCAATCTCCCCACTGTTTCCATCTTCCTCTGCACCTGTCTTTGTTCCTTCTTCGATCTGTTTTACTGCTGATTGGAATGTACTAATGGTAGGAAGATGGGTTTTTACAGTTGGGAACCGCCAAATGTTTCCGCACTTATGTTCCGGACCTTATGAGTATCAAAGTGACCAAAGCGACCCCTCTCGGGGATAATTGTGGGAACCGGGTTGTAAACCTTTGTCTGCTATGCAAACCTATGGGAGAATTCTGTATAAAAGGAGCGATCCACAGAACCAATTTGAAGCAGTCTCCCCAAGTTGCACGTGTTGTACTTGTCGTGACTTCTGTGTTCCCTGCAGTAAATAAACCTTGAATCTTTGACGCCGAAGGAAGTGTCCCGTGTCTCTGTCATTCGTACGCCGGAGCAGGTTACCCACGAAGGTTTCAGGTGTTGTCCCCTGGCACCGCTGGGTCTTAAAGAACCCAGTCCTTCAGTTGGCGCCCAACATGGGGCTGCATCAGTGGTACCGGTCCAAGCCCGACGATCGTGAGGAACTTCGTGTGAAATCTCCGAGGGAAGGTGCACTCCGCTTCATCGATCCTGTTGTCGAAACAAGTGGCCCGAAGACTTTTCCCGCGAAGATTCCCGCCTCCTGACGGCTGCGACGGACTGCTGCCCTGACTGTAGACCTGCTTTGGCGCCTGGCGTAGACCTTGGTAGAGCGAGACGATTAACGGGCCTTCCTGGTGACGCCATCGATCTTTGAGTTAAGTATTTGTGGGTCGCTCCCAGAGTTCTTGGTTGTGGTTGCTTAGTGGTTGCATGGTTCCATTGCATTTGTAGTTCTTGGTACTTTGTTGTGTTGTTTGACGACTGCAGCCGCCAAAAACCGAGGGTTTTCGCTTTTGCTGGGACTTGGTAAATCCCGTAACCCTTGAAGTTTGTGAAACTCGACTAGTGTGCAAGATGCCTGGTCGCAGTACTTTGTTTAGTTGCTTCAGACGTTGTGGTACGGATTCCCGACTGGAGGACTCGTGTCCGATACCTCCGGTTGGAACCCCGACTTATGAACTGTACAGTAAACATGGGCTAGGCCCGATTACCTTTAATGCTTATTGGATTCGCTATACTAAGAAGGACGGTGTCCTTAGTTGGCCACCTCATGGTAGCTTTGAGACCCCGATCTTAGATAACCTAGAGGCTAAATTGTTCGAGAAAAAGTCAAGGCCGGCCATGTTTGATGCTTTTCGGTTGTGGCGTAAAGAAGCCCGACAGAAAGAAATCAGACAGACTAAACGAAATCAGAGAGATGGTGTTGCTACCATTGTAAAGAAAGCAGAGCAATTTCAGCATGACAAGGAGGTTAAGGAAAAGGAAGTATTTGATAGACTACAGCGTATGACTATAGATAAATGCTATCCTGCTCTGCCTACGGAGTCGGAAAAGAAGGAAGAAACAGTTGAGGATCCTTTAATGTCCTATCTTATGAAGTCGCCACCTCCGTATGTACAGGGTACCGCAGCTCCTGTGGTTCCCCCTGTACCTATTCTTGCACCTATTCTTCCTCCACCTGTTCCTCAACCTGCACCCGTTCTTCCGACTGTTCCTGCTCCTTTGTCTGTTGCTATCCCTACTGCTCCTCCGCTTCCACATACTCCTGCTCCCGCTACTGCTCCTGCTCTGTTAACTCCTGCTGTTGCTTCTGCCTCTACTCCTTCGCTTGTTAGTCCTGCGTCCTATACTTCTCCCTCTACTCGTAGTCGTACTTCTCCTCTTGCGGCTAGCTTCTTTCATTCTCTCGGTCCTGTCCTTGGGTCCGCCGGTTCAGATGGTCCTCAGAGACGTAGTCAGCTTCCTGGTAACAGGGAACGTGCTTCGCTATATAATATGGCGATGGGTTGGATGACACATCCTCTTAGAAATCCACCACGTGTCGTACTCGATACGTTTTGTCAATTCAACATACCAACCCAAAGATTCGTGTTCGAAGAAATGTGTAAGGTTCTTCGTGATCAGATATCGGCCGATGCACCTGACGAGGTGCTGACCGCTTTGTCTGATCTACAGCTTCAGTTCTCGACTGGACTGATAGTGGATACCAATGTTCGACGTGCTGTTGAACGGTTGCTATCTTTCCGTCCCACTCCTATACCTCAAGCCCTCTTTGTTGAAGATGTTGAAAGACAGCCAGATGAGTCTGGTCAATTTCCCATGCGGGAAGTTCCACCAGTGTGGATGCCAGGTAATCCTGGGGCAAACCCCCCGATCTTGCCGTTCTTTCAGAGAGTATGGATACATCTCCCATGGAAACGCTCAGAAGTGTTGCAGGTGAAGCAATCTTTGCCTGACCCTCGCAAGAATCCTGCTGGGTATTACAAGGAATTATCGCAGCTCGTAGATGCTACGGTAATGAATCTTGCCGATATTGACATGCTGTTCGGCAATGTCGTGCCTCAACCGGTATGGGCTAAGATTCGTCAGGAGAATCATCCAAATGAATTAGGTGGTGATTGGGCTGCTCTTATTGCGGCCGATACGCGACAAGTTGGTGGGGCTAAGCCTGAACAACTCATTACTGCTCTCCCTCAAAGAATAATTACGTTAATGAAAACCCTTATGCCAGCTATGAGAGTGAATTGGGACAAATTGTCAGCTTGTAGACAGAAGAAGGACGAGAGCGTCTCCGACTTCTTTACGAGGTTCGAGGAGGCATTCATTGATCATAGTGGTCAGGATATGAGTACTGAGGGTGGTCAACGGTTGTTTGTGGATAAATTTGTTTCAAACTTATTGCCCGATTTGAGCAATAAATTGAAAAATTCGGAAAGTGCGTGGGCCGTTTCTACTTCAGCTCAAATCTTGGCTACAGCACAATACTATGAGAATAGAGAGAAAGAAGAGAACGACCGTGCTGATAAAAAGACGAAAGACCTCAAAACTAAAGTGTTGTTGCAGCAGGCGTATCCCCCACGCTCGAATCAGAATGCTTCGCAACAAAATAGATCGCAGCCGCAATCGAATAGACCACAATCTCGAAATGACTCCTCTTCCCAAAGATCTTCGTTGGGGTACAATCAGTGTGCCTATTGTAGACAAGAGGGTCATTTAAAATTTAACTGTCCCGTTTTAAACGATCGTAATAGCGGTAATTCATCTAGAGGAGGTCGTGGTGGTTCACAGCAGACATCACGCGGTAGGGGTCGTGGTGCTCAGAATGACCGTTCAGATAACTCATCAAATTCCGATAATTGTTTTGATCAACGTGGATCGTCACAAGGACGATCTGCGCAGTACAATGTAGACGATTATTACGTCGATCAGGGAACTGACGACAATAATTACTAGGACAGCCATAGACAAGGAGAGGGAGTGGTATCAGTTCCGGTTGATCAGAGAGGGCCTTACGTCGCAGTTGCTACATCGGCCGTCGTTGAGCCTTTTCTGTTGGACACTGGTGCAGCGAAAAGTTCCATAAAGCATTCGAAACTCCCTGGCGCACCTTTGTCTGGCTTAACAAATGTTTCAGTTGGATTCTCTGGCGCCCCTGTTAGCAATCCAGTTTCGCGCCCTTTGCCCCTTACAATTGGGCCTCGTGAGCTAGAAGCTCCGTTGATTTTGACTACGGGTTGTGGTGAAAATCTTTTGGGCCTGGATTTGCTAAAACATTTGTATGCAACTCTGTACTGTTCCCCTGCGGGTGTAAAGCTTACGTTGGGAGAGAGGGTTGTCTCTCCCATGTACTTGTCTCTCGATAAGCTTCCACCGGAATTGAGTTCTCTTCCTGCATCTTTTGTTGCCACGTATTCCCCAGTATCGTATCTCTCTTGATGGTGAACGAGCATTGTTAGCAATCATCTATGATTTGATCGAGAAAGATGTTATTGAGGAAACACGGGGAAACGTTTGCAACAGTCCTGTACTGCCCATTCTAAAACGTACTGATCCTTCGAAACCACCTGTTTATCATTTTGTTATCGATTTACGGGAGGTGAATAAAATTGTGATTCCTCAGTTCCCCGTTGTGCCTGACATCACGGCACTACTGACTCTGATTCCAGCTTCTGCATCTTGGTTTTCGGTGATTGATTTGAAGAATGCGTTCTTCAGCATTCCCATTGCAGAAGAGAGTAGAGACCTTTTCGGTTTCTCTCTTGGTGGACGCAGCTTCCGGTTTAAACGCGCTCCTCAGGGCTACTGTGAGAGTCCATCGATTTACAGTCAAGCCTTGAAGGGTCAACTGGATGCATTTTCATTGCCGGCTGGTGCGGCCTTAATCCAATATGTCGACGACTTATTGGTAGCTGCAGATACTCAGGACATTTGTAAAATTGCTACGATATCGCTGCTGCAACATCTCTGCGAGTTAAATCACAAGGTGTCACCTTCTAAACTCCAATATTGTTGTCAAGAAGTAACCTATCTAGGTCACTTATTGTCAAAGGAGGGAAGACGGTTGACCCCAGAGAGAATTGCAGCAATTGCGCGAATGGCTGTGCCAACAACCCAAAGAGATGTGCGTGCCTTTCTAGGTATCACGTCGTACTGCAGGCAATGGATTCCAAATTTTTCATTGCTAGCGAAACCATTGGTAGCTCTCACGTGCAAGGATGTTTCGACTCCTTTACCATGGACGGAAGAATGTCAGAAAAGTTTTTCTGAATTACGTGATTCATTGTGTTCGGCTCCTGTGTTGGGTACTCCTGACTACAGTAAGCCGTTTACATTATATGTTCACGAGAGGGAAGGTTGTGCGTTGAGTGTCTTAACGCAACCTTTTGGTGGTAAGCAACGTCCATGTGCATATTTTTCCTCGACCTTGGACCCGGTAGCTAGAGCATTGCCGAGTTGTTTGAGAGCAACAGCGGCAGCTGCGGTGTCCATCCGACAATCAGCAGGATTGGTCATGGATAATATGCTTACGGTGATGGTTCCGCATGCAGTCGACACTCTTTTAAATCGTACGAAAACCCAGCACTTGACGAGTGCGAGATTGTCTGGGTATGAGCTGACGCTGCTGGCAAGCCACATTCAGATAAAACGTTGTAATGTCCTGAATCCGGCGACTTTGTTACCAATTAGTTCAGAGTCAGATGAAATAACAGAACACGACTGTTATTTGAGGACAGAAGAGGAAACAAAAGGTCGAGTGGACCTTAAAAACACTGTGGATGGTTCATGTTTTAAATTACCGAATGGCGATGTGACTACTGCATATGCTGTTGTAACGTTGAATACTGTTGTTGAGGCTGCAAGATTAAATCAGAATTCTGCCCAAGCTGCAGAACTGATCGCTCTTACCAGAGCGTGTGTGTTAGCGAAAGGGAGACGTGTGAATGTGTTTACCGACAGCCAATATGTTTTTGGCGTCGCACATAGCTTTGGACGGTTGTGGAGAGAGAGAGGTTTTCTGACATCGCATGGTACGAAGATCCAGCATGGCCAGCTTGTGAATGATCTCTTGGATGCACTTACGTTGCCTAAGCAAGTGGCGATTGTTAAATGTAGTGCGCATCGTAAGGTGACGGATGATGTTGGTCGTGGTAATGCGTTTGCGGATGAGACTGCTAAGGAGACTGCCCGGAACCTTAGCACTCGAATGTATGTGACGAGTTCGGTTAGGTGGCCTACAGAATCGAGTATGTGTGAGGACACTATTGAGAGTGTGAAAGTGATTCAGAATGAGGCCACCGAGACTGAAAAGATGAAGTGGAAAGAAAGTACGGGAAAGTTGGATGTGAATGGTTGTTGGATTGACTTATCGGATCAGAAAAGATGGATGTTGCCTGATGCGTATGTGCTGGCTGTTGTGACTATGGCACATGGGTTAGCACATATTAGCGTGAAAGGTATCTGTAAGTTGCTGTCTCCTGTGTGGAAGAATGATGGTATCACAAAGTGTGCTGAACGCTTGGTTAAGAACTGTATGGTATGTATGTTGTACAATCCTGGTAAGGGAACCCCGACTCCTCCTGGTAGTTTTGCTCCCCCTTCATGTCCCTTTGAGGTGATCCAATTAGACTTCATCCATATGGAGAGATGCAATAACCTGAAGTACGTTTTAGTTGTGGTTTGCGCGTTCTCCCGATGGATCGAAGCCTACCCTCTTAAGGACAACACTGCTTTGTCAACTGCGAAAATCCTACTGAAGGAATACTTTCCTCGGTATGGAATGCCTAGAGTTGTGTGGTCGGATAACGGAAGTGAGTTTGTGGGGAGTGTGATGAAGAGTGTGTGTAAGGGCCTTGGAATTAATCAGAAATTCCATAGCGCCAATCATCCCCAGTCAGCTGGTTTGGTTGAGGGGTACAACGGCACCCTTAAACTGAAGCTAGCGAAGATTCAGGCTACGACTGGTCTCTCGTGGCCTGACGCTTTACCCTTAGCATTATTGTCAACAAGGGCAACCGTACACTCCCGAGTAGGGCTCAGTCCCTATGAAATAGTGTTCGGTCGTCCTGCCAATGTTTGGGGGGTCCCTAGGCCGGGTGTGTTCTGTGATCTTGAGTATCCAATGTTGATCGATTATCTTCATGACTTGACTGCTAAACTGAGGTTAATTCACCAACAGGTTTACGAAGCATTGCCGACGCAGACGGAGGGTCCAGGCCACCAGCTCCAGCCCGGAGACTGGGTGGTGACGCGCAATTTTTCGCGCAAGAAGAACTTGGAGCCAAGATTCACTGGACCCTACCAGGTCCTCCTCGCCACGAGAACTGCAGTTCGTCTAGAGGGTCGGAAAAACTGGGTGCATGCCACCCATACTAAAAAAGTCCCTATTCCGTTGTCGGCAGACTCGTGGGTGAGGAGAGGCATTGCATCAACTGAAACCGAAGGATTGACGGCGTTTGTGCCTTTTAGCGACGCACAACCTGTCGGAGAATCCTCAGTGCAGCAGAAAGACACTATTGAACATTTGTCATCAAAAGACTCAAGACCAGAACATTCAACTGATCAACAGGACGCTGTCTCCTCAACGGATCCTTTGTTTGACGAGCAGACACGTCCTGGGAGAACCCGATACTTTTTGCGATCCAGCACTAAAGACTAATAAAAAGATCCTGTTTTTTCCCTTGCCAACTGCATTATCCCGTTTTCCACGATCAGTTTGAACACTCGTATTACTGTAATTATTTTGTATATATACATTGAGTTTCGTTCCTCATATTTTTGCTTCCACAGCTGAGAGACACTTTTGCATACACATAATTGTGAATAAAGGCCGTAGGGCCGCGCGTGTACTTCCTTCTGGTTAGTAGGTCTTGACACTAGGTTAAAGACCGTCGGTTCCTGGGAACTCCTAGGGATTGACTACTGCTACACAGAACGAAGTGCGTCAAGAAACGTTGCGGACGGTCGTAGGGGATGGCATTTTCGAAGCTGATGGACTTGGAAGGAGCTCAGGCGAAAAGGTTCAGGTTGCAACAACTTAGTCGTACCAAATGTTTTATGTTCCAAATATTCATATTGCTTTTGACTGTTTCTGCATTATTGGCGGGTGGGGTGTATTATATGATGTCTTACTTCTTACCTTCTGCCATACCTACTTCTACCCCTGACCCTAAACTCACCTCCACTGCTTCTCCTCATTCTTTTCATATCTTACCTGAACACGAGCAGGCTAGACGTGCAGAATTCCGCAACAATTCCTTTATTCAGCTCCTTCATCAGCATCAGTTAGTGGTCAACACTACTAATTGTTGGGTGTGTGGGTTGATGCCACATACCACGGATAAGGGAATTCCATATCTGGTGTTACCGTATAGTTCCCAAGGGTCTGCTCGAGCATTTCAAACAATGTTTCGAAGCGCACTAGGCTTCCACCCCATTCGAGAACCACGTTCCCCCTACTCTGGTCCTAGCTCGTATCAAAAACCTTTGTCTATAGCGATTGAAGACTTAGATAGCGATATCTATGATCCCTCGCTTATTCCAGAAGAAGAGGTACAAGCCTACAGGGTCCTGAGTAGAGGCGAGTATAGTGTGTTCACTAGTGAAAAACAACTTAAAAGCTCACCTCCGATATGGGTCGTACCCCACATTGGTAATTTTTGTCTAATGGGTCGTGGCCGAAGATCAAAAGCCCGACTTGGAGAGAGTGCCTGCACTGAAAATTACATTCTGCCGATGGTCTCGTCCCCTGTGTTTCTGGCTGCCAAGGGTACATACTTTATCTGTCATGATTGTGCGTATGCATGGTTGCCCTCTGACTTCATGGGCTCATGTTTTATCGCAAACTTGTTGCCTCCGACGTTTACTGTAGATGCAGATTATCACAAGACTAGAGTTGTGAGAGGCGTAATTAGCGAAGAGGATACTGCCGGTCAAGAGGCAGGAGACTTTTTCAAGGGTTTCCTCCCGTTTTGGGGACCTATGGTTAATAGTAGGAACCTGAGACAGTTGACTCGGTGGTAGAATCGACCGCTAATATTACTGCCAGTGCCCTTGGTAATATCACCACAGAACTTCAGGCGGATAGACTTATGACGTTGCAAAACCGTATGGTTTTAGACGTGATCTTAGCAGATCGAGGTGGGGTATGTAAGGTGATCCATTCGAGCTGCTGTATTTTCATTCCTGATAACGCTCCGACTGTCTATCAAGCCATCTCAAAGTTGCATAAGATCTCTGAATCCATACACGTGGATGTAGGGGATTGGACGCTACTTGGGTGGTTTTGGGGCCTGATGTCGACTTGGGGTTGGAAGATTCTGATGATCATCGGAGTCGTTGTGGCGTTCCTGTTCACGTGTTGCCTTTGTGTGCAGTGTGGTCCTGCCTTATGTGGCCTCTGTGCTACAACGTGTATGAGACAGCCACCTGTTACCAAGGGAACTCGGTTGGACAGAGCTATGCTACAGCAACATCTAGATGGTCTGATGAATATCGAGTATGATTCCGACTAGTGCTTGCCTACATGAGGGCAAAAGGAGCGTCTGAGGTTCCGTGGCAATTGTAAGTGGTGTTTTCGACTCGCACGAATATGGTCGAGTCTGGTATCTACGAACCGCAAATGACGAGTTTAGTAAGTGTGCGCAGGTTCGCTGTGCTAACTTAAACCGTTTGTTTGCTACGTGGGTTTTTCATCTGTACCCACGGGTTCCATCTTAGATACGGCATCCATTTTGTCTCTTGCCCTCAAGTAGCCAGCGAACGGACGTTGTCCGCTTCGCGACCCTGGGACTCCCAAGATACTTGCGGAAGACACATGTTCTTTGTAAATGTCTTTATGATGAGGGGGATGATACTGTAAGGCAGATGGCCCCGCTCGAGGCTCATCTTGCCGTGCCGGTTTATTGTCTCAGCCGTGCATCTCATTAGACACGTCCCTTTGATGCCTGTAGCTCGTGTTTCTCGATACCTCCCCTTTTACATCCCTTTCCAATCTCCCCACTGTTTCCATCTTCCTCTGCACCTGTCTTTGTTCCTTCTTCGATCTGTTTTACTGCTGATTGGAATGTACTAATGGTAGGAAGATGGGTTTTTACAGTTGGGAACCGCCAAATGTTTCCGCACTTATGTTCCGGACCTTATGAGTATCAAAGTGACCAAAGCGACCCCTCTCGGGGATAATTGTGGGAACCGGGTTGTAAACCTTTGTCTGCTATGCAAACCTATGGGAGAATTCTGTATAAAAGGAGCGATCCACAGAACCAATTTGAAGCAGTCTCCCCAAGTTGCACGTGTTGTACTTGTCGTGACTTCTGTGTTCCCTGCAGTAAATAAACCTTGAATCTTTGACGCCGAAGGAAGTGTCCCGTGTCTCTGTCATTCGTACGCCGGAGCAGGTTACCCACGAAGGTTTCAGGTGTTGTCCCCTGGCACCGCTGGGTCTTAAAGAACCCAGTCCTTCACTACGAAGCACGAATTCAGTTATATATTGCTGTTATGACGCACAAAGCCATCCACTTCAATACTCCAAGGTACCTGGCGCAAAAACTTGAACTATCTTGCGGTGTAAGAGCCTCAAGAAGCGCCACTACTTTCCTCTTGAAACCACTTATCCTTAGCAAAAAGAGAACCTGTCAAAGAGCCTTCTCTGGCGCTGCCCCAAGGATTTGGAACTCTCTACCACCGGAATTGCGCAGAATGTCCTTAACAACGGTGATCAAAGTTGAAGTCAAAAGACTCCTGATGAATACATTCCTACCGTAAGTGGGCTAGGCTCTCCTGCTCGATGACATTGTTCCTACTAGCATGGTAACATCATTTACTACTATGCCCCCCTTCGCTACCCTTGTACAATTGTCTGTTTTATCCTTCCATGTTGCATTTGTTTTGTAATCTGCGATCATTCTTGTTTTTTTTCCTACCCGATCTTAGATTTTGCATTATTGTCCTTCCTTTCCTTCCTAATGTAAACCACTCTGATATCTTTATGGGATCTTGTTCGCGCTATATAAAACTTTATAAATAAAGGGTAAGCGACATTTCCAATGTGTATGTACAATATTATTCTAGTCACCAGGGCCGGCACTCTACATGGGTTGGCATCTTACATGTCTGTAATTGAGACGTGCGATACAAGGATTTTGTGCAAATACATTGGGACTGTACATGAAGGACCTAATCTTGAATATAATGCCACTGACTACTTGTACAGGACTTGTAGCATATATTTGATTAAACATCTAGACATTGATGTAACCTTTAATTCAATGAATCCATCTATGTGTGGCAGACCGATGTCCTACAGCATCGACGTACATGTTTTACGACAGACAGACTGTATTCATTGAATAGTAAAACACTAAACACCAAAAGAACAAGCATTTGCAATGCAATAGGTCTCGCATTGACGCAAGTTTCAGCTATTGGCACTGTAAATGGCAATGCCTTTTATTGATGTTTTGGTTTCAAAAACATAAATAAAAGGCATTGTCATTTACAATGCGAGTAGCTTACACTCGCGTAAATGCGAGACCTATTGCATTGCTAATGCTTGTTCTGACATGGTGTTGACAGTGAGGTAGACCTGCAGCCGGTGCTCAGTGTAGTGGTGAGGTGTATTGAGCTGTTCAGTGATGCAGGAGCCATGCTGGGACTGTTCAAGAATGAACATGTCCTGCTTGAGTTACCCAATAAAGAAGAAGTCCTTCTAAGGTGGTGTGATGATGATTGCAGTGACCCAGACACCAGCTGAAGGAGCTTTTCGATAAGGAGATGGCCCAAAGATCTACTGGATATGATTGAAGGTAAGAAGGTTGATCCAGGGGCTTGCTGGTGGTGTTTGTCGGTGATGATGGGCAGGAAAACTTCTGGGGTGTTTGAGGTTAAGGAGGTGACCTGGAAGACTGCTATGGGTAGTTTAGATAGAGTCCTTCGGAGTTTTTGACGATGAGGTAGGCCTGCTGCAGCTTGGGAGAGAGCTGGGCTTCTAGGGGTGCTGGAAAGTGAGCTAGATGTGATGGAGAATTTGATGGGGAAGCAGGCCTACTGGGGAAGTTTGACGGTGAGTTAGTGTTGAGAGAGTGGTAGGCTGCTGGGGATGCTCCAGGATGAGCATGGCTTGATGATGGAGATCACTGTTTTAGTAGATGTGCAGGGGTGTTTAAGGGCGCGCTAGTTTTTCAAGGGGTGCTTGAGTCTTGGTCACACATTTTGAGGGAGTTTAAGAGTGAATTGTGCCTGCTGTGGGGTGGGCACTAACTAGTGAGCACAACCTGCTGGTGTGGTCTATGATGATATAAACGTGCTAGGTTATTTGGATGCAAGTTAGATTTGCTGGGGTTATTCGAGGTTCAAGTAGACGTGCTGGGTTATTTGTGAAGAAGGAGAACCATTTGTTGTTCTTCGAGTGGGAGTTGTATGGACTGGAGGTTTTCTTTTGTAAGCAAGATATGTTAGGGGTGTTCGAGAGTAAATTAGGCCAGCTGGGGGTCCCAAGGTGAGCCGGAACTCCTGGTGGTGTTTGAGAATAAGCCAAAACTGACTTCAAAGTTGAGTTATGTCCTTTGGCAGTGTTAAAGCATGAAGGACCTGCAGGGATTGTTTGGAGGTGAATTGCACCGGCTGAAGGGTTTGTAGTGTACCCTGGGCCATTTGGAGGTATTCAAGAAGGAACTAGGCCAGCTGTGTTGTTCCAGGGTGTGCTAGAGCTGCTGGGGTTTTAGAAAGTTAGCTAAACCTACAGGGGCAAGCGAGCTTACTCTGCAGGGGCAGTTTGAGAGTGAGTTAGACTGGTTATGTTTGTTTGATAAGGAGTTGGACCATCCAGGATGTTCAAGGGTAAACTAGACGTGCTGAGGTGTTCAGGTGAGCTATACCTGCTGGGGGTGTTCGAAAGTGAGCGAAACCCACTGGGGGGATTTGATAAAGTGAGCAAAACGTGCTGCTGTGCTGAGCAGTGAGGTAGAGTGCTTGGGGGGTTTCGGTTGTGCTTTAGCTAGTTGTTGTTCTCTAATATGCTAGATATGCTGGAGGCGGTTTGGGGGTGAGCTAGTCTTGTTGGAAGTGTTGGGGGGGCTTACTGCCTGGGGACAGGTAAGGGTTATCTTCACATGCTAGAGGGTTGTTTGATGATACGATACATCATGTAGGGAATTCTAGTGTGAGTTAGACTTTGCTGCGAATGTTCAAGGGTCAGCAAGACCTTAGGTTAGGCGTGCTAACTTATTAGTGAGTTATTTCTACTTGGGTTGTTCAAGAGTGAGCTACACCTGTCGGGGGAACCCATGGCTGAGCTAGACCTGCTGGTGTTGTAGGAGAAACGCCTGTGCAGGGGTGGTTGACCCATATGTACTGTATTCTAGAGAGAGGAGTTCATATGTGAGCTGCCCCTGCTGAGAAATTCTAAGGGAAAGCTGCGCCTGCTTGTGGTGTTCTGGGGTTAGCTGGCCCTTCTGGGGTGTTCAAGGGTGAGATGGACCTGCGGGTTGTTAGGATGAGCTGGGATTGTTGAGGGTAATACAGAGTGAACTATACCTGCTGAGGTGCAGGTGTGAGCAACATCTGCTGCAGGTGTTTTAGGGTGGAGCTGCACCTGGTGGTGGTATTCAGGAGTGAGCTGGACCTGCTAGGAGTGTTCCAGATTGAGCTACGCTGGCTGGACCTTCAAGGCTTCCAGGGCTGAACCATAAGTGGGTGAGCAACACTTGTTGGGAATGTCAAAGGGGGACTAGACCGGTTGGTGGTATTTGTTTCCTCGCTCCAGGAGCGAGCTGGACCTGCTGGGGTGTTACGGGGTGCGCTGGGCCTGTTTGAGTGCTCAGCGATGAGGTAGACCTGCTGGGCTCTTTGGGGGTGAGGTATTATACCTGGGTGAGCTATACCAGCCCGGGGTGTTCAGGGAAGAGTTAGAGCCACTGCGGCTGTTCACCTGTGAGCCGTACCTGCCGGGAGATGTTCAGGGTGATGAGTTAGAGCTACTTGGTTGTTTAGCGGTGACCTAGACTTCCTATAGGGCCCAAAGACCAAGGCGGCATCTCTGAGGCCTGCCTCCACACTCTTGGCACCTCCGGTTCGGGACAGCGTCACAGACGCACTCGCCGATGCCGGAGCTCACGGCAGCAAACCTGTATGGCGTTTTAGATTCCGAATGAATTTCCTGATTCATGCCCTCATAAAGGTACAAATCGTGTTGCCCTTATATAGGCATAGAAATCAAGCACTTGTTTAGACATAACCCATGCAGTCCAAATATAGACATGGCTACTTCCATTCGTTCATCTACGTCACAACGATTTCTTGGAAGACCAGACTCTTAAGCCATTAGGGACTTCCCCTTGCTTGAATAATGATTTCTCCAAGAACTCAGTAATTTTAAAAAGAACATCTATTCCTTAGGGGTTTATTCATGATGCTCATATGCCCGACTTTACGTCAAACATGGCATTCTTAAACACCTCCAAGTTATAAATATATATTCAATTGCTATGGCAAAGCACAGTGTGGTTCGGTGCAGTTCGATGACCTACTTGCCCGACGCAGCTCGCTACAGCAAATGCCGAAGGAAGCCAACTCTCTAGCTGACGCACTGATCAGGAAGCTGCCCTCCTATGCCGAGATTCCAGCTCCAGTGTTTCCAACTCCCTTAGCGGGTGTTGGGAAATCGAGTCCGAAACGGAGATACCAGACCTCCTTCATTCTAAGGTATGAAGCTGAGTAGAACCTAGAGTAACCTTTGGCAATTCTTGGCAGAACTAAAACTTATGCTAAGCAGCACTTACTTCTTCCCTGGTGCTAGACCTAGGTTAGGTACATTGGGGTAGGCTTATTTTAGAAGCATCAGTTGAGTATTTTAGCCTGTGTTATTTATGTATGTATTTTTCCTTGTCATAGCAACAGACAATGCTATTACAGTATTATTTTATAATACTATTCTTGCTGTACGCATTATACTTTGCATTCTGTCTAACGATTGTAGCAGTTCATATCTCTTGCATGAGAAAGAAGACTGTTCAATAAATCATTTTATTGAAAATGCCTGTCTCACTATTTCTCTGCAACTCTGTAGAAACGAAGCATACACGATTGACTGAGTAAAATAGATATCTATTGTTTCCACGACTCTTAAGATATTTGTTCCAGTCCTAGGGAAACAAAGTTGTCATGTTTATGCAGTTGTCAGCAACTAATCCCTTCTTGTTTATTCGAGAAAGTTTCTAGTGACCTCTGAGTTAGTCGGCACACACAATTAAGTTTAGTATATTCGATAGAGACCTACTGACCTAAGTCCTACGTCATATCTATAGGATATATTATTCCAATGCGCAGAGCCTATTGTGAATATAGGAACTACAGTACATGGCGCCCAACGTTTGGTAAGGCAGTAATTTAAGGCTAAATACTAAAGTAACTCAGTCCTGCTTTTCTTAGAGACCCCTTTTTTCCCGTAAAATACTCCAATAGACATCTGGAGTGGGTAAAAGGATAATATATCCGCCATAGCTGAGTAGGACGAAACTCCTATGTATTCGTTTTTGGTTTCTTCAACGTTGAAGGATACAGTGTTCCAAAATATTGTGCACCTTATCTTTGTTTCCTTGAAACTTGCTCTGCAAACTTTCAGTCAACAAAATGTCGAATAGCGACAACAGCACCAAGAACGGTGGAGCTGCGGCAGATCCGGCAGCTTTTAACATAACAGGTTTCCAAGAAACCGAAGAGGACACTATAAGCATTCCTATAAATTTAAGGAAAGCCATCATTATAAAACTTATAAAACATGGCCTTACATCGAGAGGTGGTAGGATAGTTTTTGTGATAGAGGCACATGACTATCACCAGACAGAGGTATTCTATTCATGGATAGTCTTCCCTGAAGCAAATCCAGTAGCACGTGTTTCACTTCTACAAAGATGATGATCCATCAGAGGAATACATTCCTTTCGAGGATATTGAAATTCTACTCACATACCAGGAGCATGAGGTCTGGTTTAAAGGCACCCTAAAACACTTAAATCACATTACCAGGCTCGGTCCACTAGGTAGACCAGGAGCCTCATGGCCGGTTTTAGCTGGCTATACACCACATCCTGACATTAATGAGATGACAGATGTGGCATTACTAGCTCAACTTAAAGAGTTAATCAAAATCTATAGACAATTGGTTCAATATGTCATGTGGACTCTCACAGTCCAACCTGCAATAGTGATTCCACAACACCCCCCTCACAAGGGGAATACACTGAAAATTACACCACAGACTTTACACTCAGTCATTGGTAAGTTACCCGCAAAACGGGAACAAATTCCGTTCTGGATAGCTCAAAAAATTACTCAAATCGAAGCAGTATTTTCTAATACTACCCCTCCAGAGAAACACAGAATTTTAACAATCTGTTTACCAATGGGGATCGCATCACATCTGGAGGACTGCAACACTTGGGGTGCAGTCTTCGCTGCTATCTACACTAAAACACATGGTGTACCGTCTTCGGCGGTAATACCTGATGTCCTGAAACAGATTCAAAATGATATCGGGGCAGAGCCTGCTTTAAATTTAGGTATGAAACTACTGAAAGATTTCAAACAGGTCTCAGCAATAATATTAGCTATTATTAAAGAAGAAGCAGCATCTGTACCGGTCTGCCAAAAGTTAAGGGAATTTGATGTAACTGAGCAACAACAGGAACTAGCAAGAATAACATAACTGAAAAATCCTATGAAGAATTAGGCAGAGACAGTCTGGATGGGAAACCAGTGAAACCCCAACTGTCTGAAAGTCCTAAAAAGGTCTTTACTAAAAACATTCCAACTCCTTCCAAAAAGAAGTGGGAAAGCACTAAACAAACTTCTAAAGAGAAGCGTTCTCATTCCAGAGGTAGGTCTCCTCAAAAGGAGCCCTCTGAAAGGAGGTATAACCTCAGGAATAGGGATCATTTGAGAAAACCTGATAGATATCAAGATAATGATACATGTCCCTCTCGTACCTTTCAGACTTCGTCACGGAAATCCGAAAGAAGAGACCGGTCAGAAAACAAAGAAGAACGCGTGAAGTCCAAAGACGATCAACACGTTCGGAAAAGCAAGAAACCTCAATTCATCAAAAAGAAGGTAGCAGGTCAAAAAATCTGACATGCCGAGGATCTTGAGGACACAACTCAAGAACGGAGAATGGGCTAAGACAATGTTGGAAAGCGCAGCAGAAGTCACAATAGCTCGCCAGAACCTGGAGGATCATCTTAAGACAGTGCACTTGAGTGAATTTATTCAAGTTGAAACTGCAGATACCAGGGTTAGTTCTCCACATAGGTTATATGAAATAACACTTCGGCTGGAGGGAGATATACCAAGAAAAGTGAGAGCACTCTTCTGGGAGCGAATTTCTAAGGGTTATGACATTCTTCTAGCTGAACAAGACTGGCCACCACAATTTGTCAGGGAGTGCCCACATGGCGAGGGCATCATTATGCCAGCCTTCTCTAACCATATTCCAATTCATTTAAAATATTCTTAGGCCAGGAAATGGGCAGTTGCCCAAGCTCCTGCATTATATAAAAATCATGTAGGATGGGATGAGGATTCTCCTCACCATAAGATCCAGTTAAAAAACCAACCAACTGCACAACGGCAGTATCCAGTTAAGCAAGAAGCTAAAAAACAGGTCAGGTAGATCTTAGATCAACTTGTATACCAAGGGGTGATTGAAACATGCACCTTGTCAATGAACAATCCTTTGTTTCCTGTCTCCAAACCAGACAATACCTATTGTCTAGTTTTGGATTACAGATATTTAAACTCTTGTTGCAAAACGTTTGCAGTACAAAATGCACACAGTGCAGCATTAATGAATAACATTGTGCGTAAAAAATATAAAACCATATTAGATATTTCAAATGGTTTCTTCTGTCAAAACATTGTACCAGAAAGTAGGTATTTGACCGCTTTCTCAATTATGGGGACACAGCGTCACCTCTGTTGTCTCCCTCAGGTATCCAAGAATAATCCTGGGTTATTTTCAGCTAGGGTGACAGAGTTACTACAAACATATGATGATGAAGCCTCATCAAATGTCGATGACACCTATCTAAGAGACGATGACTTGGATAGGCACTTGAACAGGGTGAACACCATTATACTGGGCTTCGCCTCTCAAGGGTACAAATTCAATTTTAAGAAATCAAGAATTGCCCACCTCAACGTCCTTTTCCTAGGATATGAATTATCAAATGAAGGCAAAAGCCTGGCTGCGAACTTTTTAGAAAAGTGTGCGCTCCAACCTCCAAAAACGCTGAAAAACGTACAGTCAATTCTAGGTTTCCTGAATTTTGGAAGAACATACATTCTAAACTACACAGAAAGGGTTAAACCTCTCTACAAATTAATCAAACCTGATTTCAAAACAATTAATTGGACACAAAGCCACACAGAAATTTTGGGTTCACTCCAAACAGACATGTTAGCAACAAAACATTTACAAACACGCGTAAATTTACGCAACTTAGTGATCCGAATCATTCCAGGACAATGCGGATTCACAAATTTAACTTTTAAGGAAGGTTAAAAAGTACCAATAGCTTAGAAATCACACTTGTATACACAAGCAGAAATGAAGTTTACTTCAACAGAAAGAAATCTGAAAGCGGTTCAGACTGCTGTAGCAAAAGAGAGAGCCCTCGCACAGGGTAGGTGCATAATGGTTGTGACACCTGTACCTGCCTTAGAAGTAGTGACAAAAGCGAGCATTCCAAATGCTAAATCTTTACATCCAAGATTGATACAATGGGTTAATTCTCTTGCTGCAACAGATGTTGAATACGTTTTTGATCCTTATTTGAAAACACAAGCATTTCTACAATATGAACAAGAATGTCATCTGCCTACTGAAATTCTGCCTCTAGAACAGTATAAATGTATAATTTATATTGACGGATCAGCTCAACCCGCTACGGAGGGTAAACAAGCCTATAGTGCGGCACGCGCGATCATTAAAGGTCGCTGGCGCGATGGCAAATTCCGACCAATGGTCACTAAAACTCAATCTTTAGGAGATTGTACAGCTCAGCGAGCTGAACTACAAGCATTCCAGATGGTGCTTGAAAATACGGACCACGAATTCCCCACACTCATAGTGCACGATTCGTATTATTGTTTTCAATCTTTACAATGAATACTTGCAAAACTGGATTCAAAACGGTTACAAAGATACAAAATCAAGCATAAACTGCTTTGGGAACAAGTAGTTCAGTTACGACAAGGACTACAAAACACTCATGTGATACATACGCTGACTCATCAACGTGATGTCGTTCACTTTGCAGGGAATTCATTGGCTGATGAAGCCGCAAAGGCAGCTGTGCAAACGGCTTCCGTAGCTACAATCACTCGTTCAAAAACGAAAATAGACGGCGAAATAATGTTAGCTGTCAATGCTTCAAGCAAAGACAGTGGTAAAACTTTACCAAAAGGGTTTCCATTCAAATACTCATATATAACTGATGCGAACAATGTTCTGTTTGCTCGAATCCCTGGAGGGTGGGATAGAGTGATTCCAAACATGGAGCATAGATTAGGACTAATCCTAGCAGCACATGAGGGGCTCGCCTCTGCACATGCAGGTGTTTCCGCCACAGTGTCATTATTAAAACAGAGATACTGGTGGCCGCGCATAAGGAAATAAACCAGAAACTATGTTTTGGAATGTGAAATATGCCAAAAGATGAAAGTGAGTAGCGCGCTCTATAAATGCTTGATTGATTGATTGATTGATTGATTGATTGATTGATTGAAACGTCCTGCGCAGACGCCGGTGTTAATTTCTGATAAACCATTATCTTCCGTTTACCTGAACCACTGCGGTCCCTTACAAAGGGATGGTAACTATAAATATATCATGGTCGCAGTGGATTCGTGTTCAAGATTCATTTGGATGTGGCCTCAGCGCTCGGACGACGCTCGAACTGTTATAAAAGATTTGCCAGTCTTTATCGGCACATACACAGTCGGCACGCTACATTCTGACCAGGGTCCTGCGTTTAGCTCTCGAACTTACAAGGATGCCATGGCCAAATTGAGCATTGCATTGCGGTACTCTAGTCCATTCTATCCTGAGGGAAATTCGGTAGTGGAGAGAAAAAACCGGGACATAAAGCAATCTATAACAGCTAGGGTATTAGGTTCGGGTGACGGGTGGGTAGAACATCTAATAAGTGTCGAACGTAGTCTTAACAATCTGCCAAGAAGTTCTCTAGTGGGTATCACTCCATATGATGTCCTTTTTGGGACCAGAATGTTAATAGCGGACCTCGATTGTCAGACTTCAGTGGTAGACCAAAAACCCTTTGATATCAAAGACCGTTTGACTGTTTTACAGGACTTTAATGAAATAAGAACAAAACAAAGTAACGTGTTCCTGAAGCCAACAACCACTGAAGAGAAACCGACCGTCCCAGCAAGGCCTGTCTGGATCCCAAAGATTGGGGATCTAGTCCGAGAGAAGATCACGGACAAGAAGGAATTTGGGCCTTCTCACAGACAACCAGTACCTGTCGTAGCAATCCACGGATCAAGAACAGTATTACTGCCGCCCCTTGCTGGCGAAAAGGAGAACAGGTTCGTGTCAAACGACCTGGTCAAACCACATCATGTGGCCGATCATAAGCAGTAGGCCAAGTGGACTCCGCCAATGTAGCAGATGCCCAGGTCTGGCTACTATCCAAGAGGTTCAAACTGAGAGACTCACCACCTTTGAAGAATCTGCAGTGCGAAATGAAGGACTAAGCAACAAAGCTATGGAACTTGTACCTCTTGAGACCCAAATAACAGTTCGTCAAGAAACACCTGTCTACAATGAAGTAGCATCTGACTATACAAATGTAACAGGTGATCCTGTGGTTCCAGCGATTTCATTGAATCCTGAAGCAATCTCGACAATTGACAAAACTGCTTCTGGCTATTTCATTAACTTTGATACGTTTTCCGAGGATCCCAGCGAGCCTGAAACGACGCCAGCAAAAATAACTTTTAAAGAACAAGCAACAGACCTTTTTCATCACCTGGAAAAGACTTATCTGGTTTCACCATGGATTGTGTTGGGTGTGCTTTTTCTTCTAATTTGGTTAACTCTAGTAATAACTTTGGGAATGTTGATCAATGGAAGATATGTAAAAAAGGACACAGCAAGTAAGAACATCAATTTTCTCCTCAAGCCACACAAATCATCTCATCGTGAACAAAGAGACTTGTCATCAGTGAACATCACAGCCGTTCCTATACCAGCATGGGACAGAACTGACTGTGACATTTTTGGCCCGTCGAAGCTGTTGAAGATTCCACACCAGTTCAAGATTTCCTTGAATGACTTTGTTTCATCTAGTATCTTTTCTGATGATTGGGACTTCGAGACTGTTAATAATATGATGTCAGACTTAGAAATGTCTGCAGTATTTACAAATCATGACTATTTAGAAGGTTCATCAGATTATTGTAGGAGAGTAGGGAAGGCTGACCCCTAGAGAGAAACGTTGGTCAGCCATTGAGAGGGAGGCCTTTGCTGTGGTTTGGGCCCTGAATAAGCTGAGGCCATACTTGTTTGGCACTCACTTCAGAATTCAGACAGACCATAAGCCCCTCTTGTGGCTAAATCAGATGAAGGGTGAAAATCCCAAACTGCTCAGGTGGTCCATTTCCCTATAGGGGATGGACTTTACAGTGGAGCACAGACCAGGGAGTGACCATGGCAATGCAGATGGTCTCTCCAGGTATTTCCACTTAGAACATGAAGACTTATCTGGTCAAGGTTAAGTTTAATGTCCCTGCGTTTGGGGGGGGGGGGTTATGTGGGAGAGTAGGGTCTGCTTTCCTATGGTCACCCCACTTTTTTTGCTTTTTGCTTCACTGGTTTTCAACTTAATGTGGCTGTGGGCCTGCTAATCAGACCCACAGCCTGCTGTTCTCTTTCTAAATTCACATCCATGTACTTTATCTACATAACCAATTGGACATTGGGTCACCTTATCAGCCTCTGTACAGTGTACTATAGGTACCCAGGGCATAGGTGCATCCAAGGCCTACCAGGGGCGGCAGCATATCTTTTGCCACCCCTGGCTGGCTATCCAAACTGACACAACTGGCTGATCACTCAGCTGGGGCAAGGTCGTGTAATCACCCCTTGCTTAGATATAGTATACCTATATATAAACCTATATCTGGACACATATACACCTATAAGTCACTCCTATGGCAGGCCTTATCAATCCTGGAGGCAGAGTGCTTGGTTTTATGTGAGATAGTGCTCTAGCATGAGCTGAGCCTGTCTGCAGCTTTCGGGACCAACTCCCTTAGCTGTTCTGGGATATTGCCATACCATATACTCTTAAGTGCATTATAATCCTTGCGGTTACTTGCTAACTTTGGTTTGGCTTTATCAAAACATGTTGTGTAAGGTGTCATACACTTTGGAATACTACCCCCTCCCCAGTTCTGGCTACGGGGGTAGCATTCCACCCTTCCAGAGGGAGAAGACATGTTACTTTGCTTAAACGCAGTTAAATCCAACCAGAGCCCCAGCATCACAAAATGGATGCTGCTGCCACAGACACAAGTCTGGCCTCCTGCTGCTGACCGAAACACCGGCAGGAGAGGCCTGGACAAATGGTATCCTGTCACAGGGAGGTGTTACACCACCCTAGACAGGAGATAGTGGAGTGTAGCAGGGAGGGTTGAATGAAACTAGACACTGCCTGGGGCGCACAAGGCGTCCCATGCATAGCCCAGTTCAAACCGGTGCTGGGGCACTCCAGCCCCAGCTCTGGCACGAAACTGGACAAAGGTAAAGGGGTGTAACCACCCCCTTCCTGTGTCCCACCCATAGGAGGGACCTAGCAGGTGATCCAGCCCCTTGATTTGGAATAAAGGTAGGAGCTGTGCCAATGCAATTTAGATCATCCTGACTGAAACTTTGAAACGAAACTCTGGACCCTTCGACATCCTACTCAACGTAGAAGACTGAAGAATCTCCCTTGTGGTCAAGGAGTGGCCACCCTGTGCAAGCAGGCACCATCAGCGCATCAAGACTTCCTTTGCCGTTGCTCCCGCCGGAGCTCGAATGACAGAGGCTGACAAGACCTGGACTCCCAGACTTCCAACAGCCTGATCCACAGTCCTAGCAAAGCTTAGACCCGTGGAGGCAACGAGAGATGTGGGACCGGCCATCTTGAAAAGTCGACGAAGTGCTCCCAGTGCAGCTCCCGAGGCACCCTCGATGTTGTGCTTTGGGGTTTGAGAAGCCCCAGCCCCAAGCAGCCTGTGCTCCAAAGATCACCTCTCCACACTCTCCGAGTGCTGCGTGGGGCCCTTTGCACTTTTCCTGCTCGGTCCGTTGTCTGGTCGCTTGCCCATTGTCTAGTGGCCTCTGTGACGACAAAACCTCAAAACTACACTGCTGGTCTGGTTGCTCTAGACTGGTCCAGCTCCCCTGAAAAGGAGCCATCGATCTGACCTTCCCTGTCCGATCAAGAAGACATCTTCGAGTCCTGCATGGGTTGCCTTTGCCAAGGCTTGGTGACTCCGAATCGAGTACCGACACCGCCGACAGCAAGAGCCTTTGTAGGACAGCTTGTGTTCACCAGCTGGTCATCCTCGATCCTTCCTGGTCTATGTGGCAGTGGAGACAAACACCTCAACAGCACCTTATTGCAACCTGACATCGCCTGGTTCCTTCCTGGTTACTCGCTGGTCACTGGCTAGTGACCTGAACTCTGTCCCCTCTGCTTTCAGGTACTCTACATCTTCGATCCACCCTTGGATCCAACCGGACTCTTCTCTCCTGGCTGCCTGCAGCATCTTTTCCTCCAGGCTCCATAGAACTTCACGACGAAACCCGACACACTTTGGCAGCTATGCACCCGCTTCCTGTGGGTGAGGTAACGATATAACTCCGGTACTCCTATAGTGGTTTACACCTCTAGAGTCCTACTTTTAAGTAGCTAAGTTCTAGTCCAGTCGGAAGTCTCCGAAACCTAACACTTTCTGATTTTTACGCACCATTGACTTGTATGGTAAACGCGGTTGCCTATAGACTCTGCACCCGTATACTGTTGGCCTCTCCCGACCTAACCTTCGTTAGTGCAGTGTAGGCCCAGCGATTCCCTAGGCCCTAGGCCTGTTCATTGTTCGTGACGTGGTACTTATACCACTTTCTTAATATATGGTTTGAGTGGCCACCCGGCCTATCCATAATTGTGCAGCTTATTGTATGTTATACTGTGTTCTTTGTTTAACGCTTGTACTCCTGTGCTCATAAAGAGTTAAGGGGATTATTCTAGAAATAAATACATATATTTTGTAATATATAACTTGTGTGGTGTCCTTTCATTTGGTACTTTAAAGGATTGCATATGGTAAAACAGCTGGCTTCACATGCCCTCTTGAGTTTAGCCTAAGACTGCTTTTGTCCATGCTACCATTAGGATAGCTGGTCTATAAGGTTGACTTACAACCAATCACCATAAGGGCCGTTTGGACTGGTGCAAGGTGCTCACTAGAATAGTGAACACCATATACCAGGCCAACTTCTCACAATTATGAACAAACCAGGAATAGTAACAACATACAGTGTAGGGAAGCTGTGCCTTGATTGGCTGCATAGATCTACACTTAAGGATGTTCAACAACACTTATCTTTACTTAAAG
Organism: Lissotriton vulgaris; assembly: GCF_964263255.1. Taxonomy (NCBI): domain Eukaryota; kingdom Metazoa; phylum Chordata; class Amphibia; order Caudata; family Salamandridae; genus Lissotriton; species Lissotriton vulgaris. The sequence goes on along the minus strand of NW_028252031.1, from coordinate 49,689 downwards.
ATGGCACTGATCTTAGGGAATTCTTGCTAGGACCAAGAACACCGCGTCATAAACGTTTTATATATGCCGGTATCTACGCTGCTTATAATGAAGCATGGAAGATTACGCAAGCAGAGACTGCAGAAAGAATACGAAAAATTGATTGTATTAATTTAGAGAAAACTCTCTCTGTGGTTGACAATGGGTTAACAACTCTGTCGTCCAGGAAATATTCTTTGGACAGCATAGTATCTTCTGCCATAAACATCATGGAACAGGACTTGGTCATGTTGCAACATGGTCAGTCGCAATTACGTTCTATCATGCTATTAGGCTGGACATTGCAAAACCTTTCTTCAGGCTATCAGCCTGATTCATCAATCTCCCGTTTTGCGAGGCCCTAATAGCGAATTATAGCGATTCGCTATTAAGGACTCGCAAAACGGGATTCATGTAGGATTAGCAAAATTTATTGCGATTCCTACTGATTCCTTATTTGCGATTAGCAAATTGCTAATCGCAAATAAGGAAAAACTCCCCATTCATTCCTATGGGCCAAAAGGCCCATAGGAATGAATGGGGAGTATTCCTTATTTGCGATTAGCAATTTGCTAATCGCAAATAAGATTGCGATTTGAAGGGTGCCAGGGGTGTCCAAAGGACACCCTATAGCACCCCTCAAATGCACATTTGAACAGGTGTTGCGCACACACATGTCCAGAGGACATGTGTGTGTGTAACATGCAAAAGAAAAAAATGCACTAAAGTGCTTTTTACTCTTTTTTCGCAATTTACCACGAAGTCAGATTTCGTGGTAAATTGCGACCAAATATTGCGAATTCGCAATTTCAAATTGGGTGATGAATTGGATTTAAGGAATCTCTATTAGAGATTCCTTAAATCCAATTCCTCGCAAATATGCGATTTCGGTAATAGCGATTTTTGCATTTGGGATGATGAATCCCAAATGCAAAAATCGCACTCGCAAATGGCCAGATTCTCAGAATCTGGCCATTTGCGAGCGCAATTCATGTTGATGAATATGGCTGTATGTGCCTTGGCATTTAATCCATACTACGTCACTGTTTTCAGAATTCAATCTCACTGATAAACAGATCAAACTGGCACAGAGGGGAGCAGACTATAGGGTGCTGAGCATTGAAAAACTGGAAAGATTGCCATTTACTGTCGCTGAAAAACCAGCCACTGAATGGATTATACATGGAACAATCACTCTGCCTGTTACAATTTTCCATTTTCAGTATTGCCTAAAACCAGCAGGCACATATGAAAGGTTGGGTAAAGAATATATCAAGACATCCTGGGAATTACCGTACACTTACAGATGTTGGAGTGGGGTTCGTGAAGTGTTTCTTAGCTGGAAAAACTGTGAAAATGCACTAAGCGGTTCCCTCCTTTGTCAGGGTATACACTTATTCGGGGCCTGTGATGGTTCCTCTAACAACTTATCCTGCCACCTGCAAGGTTCACCAGTTGCGGTGATTGATCCAATTTTTGGACAACTCTCGAATGGGAGTTACCTCATGTTGAATGATCACAGCTGCTCTGGCATGTTGCCAGGAATATACACGATATGAAACACAGGGGGTCTATTAGCTAACTATTAGAGCTATGCTATCACTACGGAGTCACCTAGATCTCAACGTGTGTGCAAAAGAATAAGGACAAAGTAAGAAAACAAGTGGATACAAAGGTGAAAAAGAGATCGATACATTATAGACTATTCATCAGCGGCTGACCAGTCCAAAAGGGTGATATAGGGTTTCCATCAAAAAAGACTTTTGTGATCAGTCATATCATCTGGCCAAACCCTGGAGTGTGAACGGCTAGTCCCCTGATCAATGGGACTGAACCACACAGTGTTGATATCTTAGGATTTGGTCCACCAGTACTGATGAAACATCCGCAATGACTGATCTATTGATGGTTTTGAAAAAGGTGCAACAAAACAGAAAATGTGACTTAAAATAGGATGGAATGTCCTCCTTTACGCAACTTTATTCTATGGACAAGACATGCCTCCTAATTAAAAACAGAACAGTGCAAGATGACAGTAACAAATATCTGTCTGTAAAGGGGCCAACATGTTTCTGCCTATTGGGTGTCTAATCCCACGGCATTCATCAGGGCCTCTGTTCTTATACTCGTTGCACTCTTACAAGTGAAAAAAGTTCACCTCCACCATAAGAAGAAATAGGAAAACTGAAAAGAGATGGTTCACTACGGTACAACCTGTAATAACCATATGTTGTCACCCTCCGACTCACTCGTACTCTAGTGAATCCTGCAAAGGAAAACACATCAAACAATAACTATATATCTGATTGTATCAGTTCTCAATACACCCTATCCACCCAACATTAATGTGTGAAAAAAGTAGTAAATTCAATGCTCACCCCGACTGATGGGTAAAGCTACCTCACCTCGCCTGGACATTGCTCAGGTATAGGAGGCACCGCACTGGTATAGGGAAGAAAGGAGGAAATGTCGCATAATAAAGCTAAAAACATATAAGCCTATCACTATGTGTCAAACTCCTTCCTGTATTGCCCTATTTCCCACAGTTTAAAACTGAAGTAGGTCCATAGCAGTTCCAGTGGACCCAGCAAACTAGTGTCCTAACACTATTAACTCTGATAACTACTGGTCTAAATCCCAGCAAGATTCTAATCACAAGATGTTATTTATTCATTTTGATACCAACTCTGTAGTATCTTGGCAGCAGATAGTCTCACTTAACCGTCGGTACCTCAAGCTGTCATCTGAGGCTTGGGGGAGGCACCGACCTCAGTGTGGATTGAGTATAAATAGGCTATGGGGGATAGTTTGTATGGTAACCTTCCGCCTAACTTGGATACTACATCTCAACCCAATAATCAATGTGACATGTCCTGTACTATATTGTTTACCCCAAAACATAGAGGACAGTACATTTTCTAGTGTTCAATACCCATTAATGATCAAATATTAAGTATATTCAACTGCGCACTACTTTGCGTTCGAAACCACGCTCCAAATCACGCGTGATCTCATGTACAAACTACAAAACTGCATCATCGCGGCCATCTTAGTAGTCTTACTGCGATCACTAGGAAATAACGCGTGATCGCGCGCGAAAGACTACCAGATATCGTCACGGCAGCCATAATTGTAGTCCCGGCATCGGCGTCTTTCAAGATAGACACAATTACGCCGATATTAGGACAACAACAAAAAGGGAAACGGTCTCCCTAGGTGTAAAATAAGTGTTAACCCCTCAGCTCTCCCTTAGTGGCAATAAATCGGGAAATAGAAGGACTAATGGGTATGGCGTGATATCGCGAGATCTCGCGAGGTCTCCATGGTGGGAACTACTCAGTGACATCCCTTCAGGGCAAAGTGGTAGTTCAGCAATGTCGCGCATAGGCAAACTATATAGGATTACAAATGCAAAGTAGATGACTAATGGGCTAAACAGAATTGCACAGCCAATCTGTGTATTTTGACCTTACAGAGACCAATATTACTGTATATAGAGAATGTTTTTCAAAAAACACTCTGCCAATTTAATTCCAAGGTGGTAGTATTTTATGGCCAGTGGTCTTCGTGTTCATAGTGCAGTATCTATGTGATTTAATAGTATATCAGAGCTGTCTCGCTCACATGTTGCACTAGGACTTCTATATCAGTGTGTAACGAGTCTCAACAACTCGCATTGGCTTGTCATGTGTCCATGTACCTGTTGGTAACATTTGCAATGCCGTAGTAAGGAGTTACAGTAGAGTCCACGGAATATCATCGTTTAATCCCCTTTTGTCTGACTCCAGCTTATAAATCCATTGTTGTTCTTTTCTGAATAGGTATTGAGACACATCACTTATATGACTAGGTATGTGCGGTTTCTCTAACACTGTCCATTGAAAATCAGTTTCGTGATGTGCCTGTTCTACAAAATGTCTGGTGAGTCTAGTATGACTTTTTTTACATCGGAATGAACTCTTGTGTTCCAGTATTCTCGTGCGAACACGCCTAGTGGTCATTCCTACATATCGTGTAGAACACGAACAGGTCAGCATATAAATCAGGTTAGTGCTGTTGCAATTACTGAAGTTGTTCAGTTGCCAAGGTCTATTCGTACCTATGTCAATTTCCTTGGTGTGTCTCGTCTGGGGACATACCGAGCATGTGCCGCATGGATGATGCCCTACCACCGGAGGGAGATCCCAAAGGGTTTCGCCAAGTTTTTTCGGAGTCTCTCTAGGTCGTGTATGAACCAGGCGATCACGAATACTGGTGGCCCTTTTGAATGCAAACAGAGGTTGTGCTATTTTGTCTTTACCATGATTCAAAAGACGCCAGTGTCTTTTAACTATCTTTTGTATTGCATTGCTTCTGGTATTGAAGGTACTCACAAACGTGAGTCTTTCCAATGGTGGTTTGACACATGGGGCTTCGAGGAGTGCCTCTCTGTTGTTGTTCAAAGCTCTTTTTCTCGATTGCTTGATGAGCCGTTTGGGATAATGTCTATCTCTCAATTGTTGACCCAGGTTATCAGCATGTATCTCAAAGTCCTCTCTACTAGAACAATTCCTACGGACCCGTAGGAATTGGCCATAAGGTAAATTTTGGCGCAGGGACTTAGGGTGATAACTCTCATACATGAGAAGTGAGTTTCGCGCCATTGGTTTCCTATAGAGTTCACTCTGCAGGCCTGCAGGAGTGGCATAGATAGATAAGTCCAGGAAAGCTATTCTATCTCTGTTGGCTTCCATGGTGAATTTCAGGAACTGATTTTGGCTATTCAACCATTGATGGAATTGGTTGGCAGAGTCCAGTGATCCCCTCCACACCACCAAAACGTCATCAATATAACGCTTCCACCACCTGATAGAGGTGTGGAAGGGGTTGGTGGGGGTTAACACATATTGTTGTTCAAACTGGTGTACATAAAGGTTCGCCAGACTCGGCGCGAAAACGCTGCCCATACTGGTTCCAGAGATCTGGAGAAACAGCTTGTCTTCGTGTCTGAAAAAGTTCCTTTTCATGGCCAACGTGGCTAAGGCCATTATGAAGGGTACAGGTGTAATTGTGTCCCCTATACTATCCCTCAGGATGGATGTTACAACTTCTAAAGTCTCATCCTGAGGGATAGAGGTGTACAGAGATTCTACGTCTAGAGATACCAACAGGTCTCTCTCTATGTCAAAGTCTATTAGTGGTAGGACTCTAAGCACATCTTTAGTATCCTGCAAGTATGTTGGCATCTGTTGTACAATTGGCCGCAGGAAATGGTCAACAAAAGTCGACAAAGGCTCCAATACTGACCCAATGCCAGATATAATAGGCCTTCCAGGAGGTGGCCTCTGTGGTTTGTGTACCTTTGGCAATAGGTAAAAGTAAGGTGTTATCGGATGTTTTGAGACCAGAAAAATTGCTTCATTTTGAGTAATCCACCCCTCAGAGAGTGCCTCTTCAACTAGATGCTTTATCTCCCTAGTGATATCCTCCGTGGGGTCAGCAGTCAAAGGGGAATATGCTTGTGTGTTGTCTAGTTGTCTGTAACACTCCTTCTTGTAATCCGTAGTGTTCAATATAACTATAGAGCCACCCTGATCTGCGGGCTTTATAGTTATTGACTGATCAACAGACAAAGTTTTCAGTATCAATTGTTCGGACTTACTCAGGTTATTGTATGACCTGATCTTCTGATACCATAGTCCCGTGACATCGTCAGCTACAGCTTGTTCAAACGCTAGGACCTGCGGCGGAACAGTGTGTAAAGGTGGCTGAAATCTGGATTTATTTTTTAATCCAGTGTTAGTGACTGTCTTCTGACTTTCCTCAGTGTTCTTATCTTTAAAAAGATAATGGAGTCTCAATTTTCTGAAGAACTGGCTGAGTTCGCATTGGAAGGTAAAAGGGTCCCCCTGGTTCGTCATGACAAACCCTAAACCTTTGTTTAATACCTCTTCCTCAGGTGTAGTTATTATCTTGGAGGATAGGTTGACTACGAGGGAGGGTTCCCTGATGGACCTGCTTTCTGGCTCTTGGCAGTCTGGCTCCGTGTCCCCATGTGTGGGCCTGTCTGGTCTTGCCATTGTACCCCCGTGTTTTGTGCCGGTCTCCTTTTGCCTCTGGGTCGGCGGGGACCAAACCCTAAAAAATGTTGAGGATTATAGGCATTGGGAAACCCTTGAAAGTTGGGAGGTGGTGGTGGTATTCCGGGATAGGGTTGTTGATTAGGCGGAAAACCCCAAGGATTAGGTGGCTACCACTGCTGGTATTGTTGGTTGCCATACGAATAAGGTCTACCCCCCCCTGGCCCTCCCACGTTGTGGGAAACTTGGTGTGCTTGTGTAGATGTTATCTGGATCACTACTATCAGATCCTGAGCTAGAGTAATTGGAACCAAAGCGTCTGCTATTGTTCCTGAACACAGGAGGTGAATAAGTGTCACTTGTGTAGGGATACACACGTTCATGTTTCCATTTTGCTAGATCTTTTTTCAATTTGTCCAATTTGGCTTGCAAAATAGTTTCATGGAACTCACCCGAAGATTTATTTGATTCGTCTTGTTGTTTTTTTAACACAAGTTCAGGTTTTAAAAAAATCACAAGCCCGGACTCTGGTCCATGGTATAGCCATGGCGGAATATCTGAGAGTAAGCTGTGCTCCACCTGGGCTAGTGGTCTCCAATGCCCCCCGACTTTTCCTACAAGATAAAGCCTTTCTGAAGGACTGGTCGTTAATAGCATGGAGATGCACTAGAGACTGGCTCATACTGATTATCAGCACAGCCAAAAGAATAGCTGACACTATTCTTGTAGAGATACAGGTTTTAGAAGCAGCAATAAGAACAACGATAACTCCAATTGTGTTCAAAAAACAACAAGACGAATCAAATAAATCTTCGGTGAGTTCCATGAAACTATTTTGCAAGCCAAATTGGACAAATTAAAAAAAGATCTAGCAAAATGGAAACATGAACGTGTGTATCCCTACACAAGTGACACTTATTCACCTCCTGTGTTCAGGAACAATGGCAGACGCTTTGGTTCCAATTACTCTAGCTCAGGATCTGATAGTAGTGATCCAGATAACACCTACACAAGCACACCAAGTTTCCCACAACGTGGGAAGGCCAGGGGGGGTAGACCTTATTCGTATGGCAACCAACAATACCAGCAGTGGTGGCCACCTAATCCTTGGGGTTTTCCGCCTAATCAACAACCCTATCCCGGAATACCACTACCACCTCCCAACTTTCAAGGGTTTCCCAATGCCTATAATCCTCAACATTTTTTAGGGTTTGGTCCCCGCCGACCCAGAGGCAAAAGGAGACCGGCACAAAACACGGGGGTACAATGGCAAGACCAGACAGGCCCACACATGGGGACACGGAGCCAGACTGCCAAGAGCCAGAAAGCAGGTCCATCAGGGAACCCTCCCTCGTAGTCAATCTATCCTCCAAGATAATAACTACACCTGAGGAAGAGGTATTAAACAAAGGTTTAGGGTTTGTCATGACGAACCAGGGGGACCCTTTTACCTTCCAATGCGAACTCAGCCAGTTCTTCAGAAAATTGAGACGCCATTATCTTTTTAAAGATAAGAACACTGAGGAAAGTCAGACGACAGTCACTAACACTGGATTAAAAAATAAATCCAGATTTCAGCCACCTTTACACACTGTTCCGCCGCAGGTCCTAGCGTTTGAACAAGCTGTAGCTGACGATGTCACGGGACTATGGAATCAGAAGATCAGGTCATACAATAACCTGAGTAAGTCCGAACAATTGATACTGAAAACTTTGTCTGAGGATCAGTCAATAACTATAAAGCCCGCAGATCAGGGTGGCTCTATAGTTATATTGAACACTACGGATTACAAGAAGGAGTGTTACAGACAACTAGACAACACACAAGCATATTCCCCTTTGACTGCTGACCCCACGGAGGATATCACTAGGGAGATAAAGCATCTAGTAGAAGAGGCACTCTCTGAGGGGTGGATTACTCAAAATGAAGCAATTTTTCTGGTCTCAAAACATCCGATAACACCTTACTTTTACCTATTACCAAAGGTACACAAACCACAGAGGCCACCTCCTGGAAGGCCTATTATATCTGGCATTGGGTCAGTATTGGAGCCTTTGTCGACTTTTGTTGACCATTTCCTGCGGCCAATTGTACAACAGATGCCAACATACTTGCAGGATACTAAAGATGTGCTTAGAGTCCTACCACTAATAGACTTTGACATAGAGAGAGACCTGTTGGTATCTCTAGACGTAGAATCTCTGTACACCTCTATCCCTCAGGATGAGACTTTAGAAGTTGTAACATCCATCCTGAGGGATAGTATAGGGGACACAATTACACCTGTACCCTTCATAATGGCCTTAGCCACTTTGGCCATGAAAAGGAACTTTTTCAGACACGAAGACAAGCTGTTTCTCCAGATCTCTGGAACCAGTATGGGCAGCGTTTTCGCGCCGAGTCTGGCGAACCTTTATGTACACCAGTTTGAACAACAATATGTGTTAACCCCCACCAACCCCTTCCACACCTCTATCAGGTGGTGGAAGCGTTATATTGATGACGTTTTGGTGGTGTGGAGGGGATCACTGGACTCTGCCAACCAATTCCATCAATGGTTGAATAGCCAAAATCAGTTCCTGAAATTCACCATGGAAGCCAACAGAGATAGAATAGCTTTCCTGGACTTATCTATCTATGCCACTCCTGCAGGCCTGCAGAGTGAACTCTATAGGAAACCAATGGCGCGAAACTCACTTCTCATGTATGAGAGTTATCACCCTAAGTCCCTGCGCCAAAATTTACCTTATGGCCAATTCCTACGGGTCCGTAGAAATTGTTCTAGTAGAGAGGACTTTGAGATACATGCTGATAACCTGGGTCAACAATTGAGAGATAGACATTATCCCAAACGGCTCATCAAGCAATCGAGAAAAAGAGCTTTGAACAACAACAGAGAGGCACTCCTCGAAGCCCCATGTGTCAAACCACCATTGGAAAGACTCACGTTTGTGAGTACCTTCAATACCAGAAGCAATGCAATACAAAAGATAGTTAAAAGACACTGGCGTCTTTTGAATCATGGTAAAGACAAAATAGCACAACCTCTGTTTGCATTCAAAAGGGCCACCAGTATTCGTGATCGCCTGGTTCATACACGACCTAGAGAGACTCCGAAAAAACTTGGCGAAACCCTTTGGGATCTCCCTCCGGTGGTAGGGCATCATCCATGCGGCACATGCTCGGTATGTCCCCAGACGAGACACACCAAGGAAATTGACATAGGTACGAATAGACCTTGGCAACTGAACAACTTCAGTAATTGCAACAGCACTAACCTGATTTATATGCTGACCTGTTCGTGTTCTACACGATATGTAGGAATGACCACTAGGCGTGTTCGCACGAGAATACTGGAACACAAGAGTTCATTCCGATGTAAAAAAAGTCATACTAGACTCACCAGACATTTTGTAGAACAGGCACATCACGAAACTGATTTTCAATGGACAGTGTTAGAGAAACCGCACATACCTAGTCATATAAGTGATGTGTCTCAATACCTATTCAGAAAAGAACAACAATGGATTTATAAGCTGGAGTCAGACAAAAGGGGATTAAACGATGATATTCCGTGGACTCTACTGTAACTCCTTACTACGGCATTGCAAATGTTACCAACAGGTACATGGACACATGACAAGCCAATGCGAGTTGTTGAGACTCGTTACACACTGATATAGAAGTCCTAGTGCAACATGTGAGCGAGACAGCTCTGATATACTATTAAATCACATAGATACTGCACTATGAACACGAAGACCACTGGCCATAAAATACTACCACCTTGGAATTAAATTGGCAGAGTGTTTTTTGAAAAACATTCTCTATATACAGTAATATTGGTCTCTGTAAGGTCAAAATACACAGATTGGCTGTGCAATTCTGTTTAGCCCATTAGTCATCTACTTTGCATTTGTAATCCTATATAGTTTGCCTATGCGCGACATTGCTGAACTACCAATTTGCCCTGAAGGGATGTCACTGAGTAGTTCCCACCATGGAGACCTCGCGAGATCTCGCGATATCACGCCATACCCATTAGTCCTTCTATTTCCCGATTTATTGCCACTAAGGGAGAGCTGAGGGGTTAACACTTATTTTACACCTAGGGAGACCGTTTCCCTTTTCGTTGTTGTCCTAATATCGGCGTAATTGTGTCTATCTTGGAAGACGCCGATGCCGGGACTACAATTATGGCTGCAGTGACGATATCTGGTAGTCTTTCGCGCGCGATCACGCGTTATTTCCTAGTGATCGCGGTAAGACTACTAAGATGGCCGCGATGATGCAGTTTTGTAGTTTGTACATGAGATCACGCGTGATTTGGAGCGTGGTTTCGAACGCAAAGTAGTGCGCAGTTGAATATACTTAATATTTGATCATTAATGGGTATTGAACACTAGAAAATGTACTGTCCTCTATGTTTTGGGGTAAACAATATAGTACAGGACATGTCACATTGATTATTGGGTTGAGATGTAGTATCCAAGTTAGGCGGAAGGTTACCATACAAACTTTCCCCCATAGCCTATTTATACTCAATCCACACTGAGGTCGGTGCCTCCCCCAAGCCTCAGATGACAGCTTGAGGTACCGACGGTTAGGTAAGTGAGACTATCTGCTGCCAAGATACTACAGAGTTGGTATCAAAATGAATAAATAACATCTTGTGATTAGAATCTTGCTGGGATTTAGACCAGTAGTTATCAGAGTTAATAGTGTTAGGACACTAGTTTGCTGGGTCCACTGGAACTGCTATGGACCTACTTCAGTTTTAAACTCTGGGAAATAGGGCAATACAGGAAGGAGTTTGACACATAGTGATAGGCTTATATGTTTTTAGCTTTATTATGCGACATTTCCTCCTTTCTTCCCTATACCAGTGCGGTGCCTCCTATACCTGAGCAGTGTCCAGGCGAGGTGAGGTAGCTTCACCCATCAGTCGGGGTGAGCATTGAATGTACTACTTTTTTCACACATTAATGTTGGGTGGATAGGGTGTATTGAGAACCGATACAATCAGATATATAGTTATTGTTTGATGTGTTTTCCTTCGCAGGATTCACTAGAGTACGAGTGAGTCGGAGGGTGACAACATATGGTTATTACAGGTTGTACCGTAGTGAACCATCTCTTTTCAGTTTTCCAATTTCTTCTTATGGTGGAGGTGAACTTTTTTCACTTGTAAGAGTGCAACGAGTATAAGAACAGAGGCCCTGATGAATGCCGTGGGATTAGACACCCAATAGGCAGAAACATGTTGGCCCCTTTACAGACAGATATTTGTTACTGTCATCTTGCACTGTTCTGTTTTTAATTAGGAGGCATGTCTTGTCCATAGAATAAAGTTGCGTAAAGGAGGACATTCCATCCTATTTTAAGTCACATTTTCTGTTTTGTTGCACCTTTTTCAAAACCATCAATAGATCAGTCATTGCGGATGTTTCATCAGTACTGGTGGACCAAATCCTAAGATATCAACACTGTGTGGTTCAGTCCCATTGATCAGGGGACTAGCCGTTCACACTCCAGGGTTTGGCCAGATGATATGACTGATCACAAAAGTCTTTTTTGATGGAAACCCTACATCACCCTTTTGGACTGGTCAGCCGCTGATGAATAGTCTATAATGTATCGATCTCTTTTTCACCTTTGTATCCACTTGTTTTCTTACTTTGTCCTTATTCTTTTGCACACACGTTGAGATCTAGGTGACTCCGTAGTGATAGCATAGCTCTAATAGTTAGCTAATAGACCCCCTGTGTTTCTTATGGTGTATATCTATTTGGAGCTGGGGATAAAACCAGGTGTGGGTCTTTAAACTCTATATCCCTTGGACCCCGCCCTTTTGAGAAGTTGGTGTATTTACCAGTAATGAGCAGCTTTTTGGCTGCGGGTCCGCATTATACCACCATACTATTGATGGTGTAGCTAGTTACTATACATTGGGACTGCTAACCTGATACTGAGAGTGGGTTGACCGCAGTTTTCAGTGTTGACTAGGCTTCGGCGTTCCTGACACATTTCTCTGACATTAATTCTTAACACAATCATGGCAGAAATTAGTGGCCTCGCGTATGATGATGCCATGTACAAATCTGTTTTGGATAGTATGCCAAGTGTCTTAGACACATCCTCTACAGTCACCACAAGTACAGGAGATGATTGGGCTCAAGTTCAGGTTTTAAAAAAATCACAAGCCCGGACTCTGGTCCATGGTATAGCCATGGCGGAATATCTGAGAGTAAGCTGTGCTCCACCTGGGCTAGTGGTCTCCAATGCCCCCCGACTTTTCCTACAAGATAAAGCCTTTCTGAAGGACTGGTCGTTAATAGCATGGAGATGCACTAGAGACTGGCTCATACTGATTATCAGCACAGCCAAAAGAATAGCTGACACTATTCTTGTAGAGATACAGGTTTTAGAAGCAGCAATAAGAACAACGATAACTCCAATTGTGTTCAAAAAACAACAAGACAAATCAAATAAATCTTCGGGTGAGTTCCATGAAACTATTTTGCAAGCCAAATTGGACAAATTCAAAAAAGATCTAGCAAAATGGAAACATGAACGTGTGTATCCCTACACAAGTGACACTTATTCACCTCCTGTGTTCAGGAACAATGGCAGACGCTTTGGTTCCAATTACTCTAGCTCAGGATCTGATAGTAGTGATCCAGATAACACCTACACAAGCACACCAAGTTTCCCACAACGTGGGAGGGCCAGGGGGGTAGACCTTATTCGTATGGCAACCAACAATACCAGCAGTGGTGGCCACCTAATCCTTGGGGTTTTCCGCCTAATCAACAACCCTATCCCGGAATACCACCACCACCTCCCAACTTTCAAGGGTTTCCCAATGCCTATAATCCTCAACATTTTTTAGGGTTTGGTCCCCGCCGACCCAGAGGCAAAAGGAGACCGGCACAAAACACGGGGGTACAATGGCAAGACCAGACAGGCCCACACATGGGGACACGGAGCCAGACTGCCAAGAGCCAGAAAGCAGGTCCATCAGGGAACCCTCCCTCGTAGTCAACCTATCCTCCAAGATAATAACTACACCTGAGGAAGAGGTATTAAACAAAGGTTTAGGGTTTGTCATGACGAACCAGGGGGACCCTTTTACCTTCCAATGCGAACTCAGCCAGTTCTTCAGAAAATTGAGACTCCATTATCTTTTTAAAGATAAGAACACTGAGGAAAGTCAGACGACAGTCACTAACACTGGATTAAAAAATAAATCCAGATTTCAGCCACCTTTACACACTGTTCCGCCGCAGGTCCTAGCGTTTGAACAAGCTGTAGCTGACGATGTCACAGGACTATGGAATCAGAAGATCAGGTCATAGAATAACCTGAGTAAGTCCAAACAATTGATACTGAAAACTTTGTCTGAGGATCAGTCAATAACTATAAAGCCCGCAGATAAGGGTGGCTCTATAGTTATATTGAACACTACGGATTACAAGAAGGAGTGTTACAGACAACTAGACAACACACAAGCATATTCCCCTTTGACTGCTGACCCCACGGAGGATATCACTAGGGAGATAAAGCATCTAGTTGAAGAGGCACTCTCTGAGGGGTGGATTACTCAAAATGAAGCAATTTTTCTGGTCTTAAAACATCCGATAACACCTTACTTTTACCTATTGCCAAAGGTACACAAACCACAGAGGCCACCTCCTGGAAGGCCTATTATATCTGGCATTGGGTCAGTATTGGAGCCTTTGTCGACTTTTGTTGACCATTTCCTGCGACCAATTGTACAACAGATGCCAACATACTTGCAGGATACTAAAGATGTGCTTAGAGTCCTACCACTAATAGACTTTGACATAGAGAGAGACCTGTTGGTATCTCTAGACGTAGAATCTCTGTACACCTCTATCCCTCAGGATGAGACTTTAGAAGTTGTAACATCCATCCTGAGGGATAGTATAGGGGACACAATTACACCTGTACCCTTCATAATGGCCTTAGCCACTTTGGCCATGAAAAGGAACTTTTTCAGACACGAAGACAAGCTGTTTCTCCAGATCTCTGGAACCAGTATGGGCAGCGTTTTCGCGCAGAGTCTGGCGAACCTTTATGTACACCAGTTTGAACAACAATATGTATTAACCCCCACCAACCCCTTCCACACCTCTATCAGGTGGTGGAAGCGTTATATTGATGACGTTTTGGTGGTGTGGAGGGGATCACTGGACTCTGCCAACCAATTCCATCAATGGTTGAATAGCCAAAATCAGTTCCTGAAATTCACCATGGAAGCCAACAGAGATAGAATAGCTTTCCTGGACTTATCTATCTATGCCACTCCTGCAGGCCTGCAGAGTGAACTCTATAGGAAACCAATGGCGCGAAACTCACTTCTCAGGTATGAGAGTTATCACCCTAAGTCCCTGCGCCAAAATTTACCTTATGGCCAATTCCTACGTGTCCGTAGGAATTGTTCTAGTAGAGAGGACTTTGAGATACATGCTGATAACCTGGGTCAACAATTGAGAGATAGACATTATCCCAAACGGCTCATCAAGCAATCGAGAAAAAGAGCTTTGAACAACAACAGAGAGGCACTCCTCGAAGCCCCATGTGTCAAACCACCATTGGAAAGACTCACGTTTGTGAGTACCTTCAATACCAGAAGCAATGCAATACAAAAGATAGTTAAAAGACACTGGCGTCTTTTGAATCATGGTAAAGACAAAATAGCACAACCTCTGTTTGCATTCAAAAGGGCCACCAGTATTCGTGATCGCCTGGTTCATACACGACCTAGAGAGACTCCAAAAAAACTTGGCGAAACCCTTTGGGATCTCCCTCCGGTGGTAGGGCATCATCCATGCGGCACATGCTCGGTATGTCCCCAGACGAGACACACCAAGGAAATTGACATAGGTACGAATAGACCTTGGCAACTGAACAACTTCAGTAATTGCAACAGCACTAATCTGATTTATATGCTGACCTGTTCGTGTTCTACACGATATGTAGGAATGACCACTAGGCGTGTTCGCACGAGAATACTGGAACACAAGAGTTCATTCCGATGTAAAAAAAGTCATACTAGACTCACCAGACATTTTGTAGAACAGGAACATCACGAAACTGATTTTCCACGGACAGTGTTAGAGAAACCGCACATACCTAGTCATATAAGTGATGTGTCTCAATACCTATTCAGAAAAGAACAACAATGGATTTATAAGCTGGAGTCAGACAAAAGGGGATTAAACGATGATATTCCGTGGACTCTACTGTAACTCCTTACTACGGCATTGCAAATGTTACCAACAGGTACATGGACACATGACAAGCCAATGCGAGCTGTTGAGACTCGTTACACACTGATATAGAAGTCCTAGTGCAACATGTGAGCGAGACAGCTCTGATATACTATTAAATCACATAGATACTGCACTATGAACACGAAGACCACTGGCGATAAAATACTACCACCTTGGAATTAAATTGGCAGAGTGTTTTTTGAAAAACATTCTCTATATACAGTAATATTGGTCTCTGTAAGGTCAAAATACACAGATTGGCTGTGCAATTCTGTTTAGCCCATTAGTCATCTACTTTGCATTTGTAATCCTATATAGTTTGCCTATGCGCGACATTGCTGAACTACCAGTTTGCCCTGAAGTGATGTCACTGAGTAGTTCCCACCATGGAGACCTCGCAAGATCTCGCGATATCACGCCATACCCATTAGTCCTTCTATTTCCCGATTTATTGCCACTAAGGGAGAGCTGAGGGGTTAACACTTATTTTACACCTAGGGAGACCGTTTCCCTTTTTGTTGTTGTCCTAATATCGGCGTAATTGTGTCTATCTTGAAAGACGCCGATGCCGGGACTACAATTATGGCTGCCGTGACGATATCTGGTAGTCTTTCGCGCGCGATCACGCGTTATTTCCTAGTGATCGCGGTAAGACTACTAAGATGGCCGCGATGATGCAGTTTTGTAGTTTGTACATGAGATCACGCGTGATTTGGGCGTGGTTTCGAACGCAAAGTAGTGCGCAGTTGAATATACTTAATATTTGATCATTAATGGGTATTGAACACTAGAAAATTTACTGTCCTCTATGTTTTGGGGTAAACAATATAGTACAGGACATGTCACATTGATTATTGGGTTGAGATGTAGTATCCAAGTTAGGCGGAAGGTTACCATACAAACTATCCCCCATAGCCTATTTATACTCAATCCACACTGAGGTCGGTGCCTCCCCCAAGCCTCAGATGACAGCTTGAGGTACCGACGGTTAGGTAAGTGAGACTATCTGCTGCCAAGATACTACAGAGTTGGTATCAAAATGAATAAATAACATCTTGTGATTAGAATCTTGCTGGGATTTAGACCAGTAGTTATCAGAGTTAATAGTGTTAGGACACTAGTTTGCTGGGTCCACTGGAACTGCTATGGACCTACTTCAGTTGTAAACTCTGGGAAATAGGGCAATACAGGAAGGAGTTTGACACATAGTGATAGGCTTATATGTTTTTAGCTTTATTATGCAACATTTCCTCCTTTCTTCCCTATACCAGTGCGGTGCCTCCTATACCTGAGCAGTGTCCAGGCGAGGTAGCTTCACCCATCAGTCGGGGTGAGCATTGAATTTACTACTTTTTTCACACATTAATGTTGGGTGGATAGGGTGTATTGAGAACCGAACAATATAGTTATTGTTTGATGTGTTTTCCTTCGCAGGATTCACTAGAGTACGAGTGAGTCGGAGGGTGACAACATATGGTTATTACAGGTTGTACCGTAGTGAACCATCTCTTTTCAGTTTTCCCATTTCTTCTTATGGTGGAGGTGACCTTTTTTCACTTGTAAGAGTGCAACAAGTATAAGAACAGAGGCCCTGATGAATGCCGTGGGATTAGACACCCAATAGGCAGAAACATGTTGGCCCCTTTACAGACAGATATTTGTTACTGTCATCTTGCACTGTTCTGTTTTTAATTAGGAGGCATGTCTTGTCCATATAATAAAGTTGCGTAAAGGAGGACATTCCATCCTATTTTAAGTCACATTTTCTGTTTTGTTGCACCTTTTTCAAAACCATCAATAGATCAGTCATTGCGGATGTTTCATCAGTACTGGTGGACCAAATCCTAAGATATCAACACTGTGTGGTTCAGTCCCATTGATCAGGGGACTAGCCGTTCACACTCCAGGGTTTGGCCAGATGATATGACTGATCACAAAAGTCTTTTTTGATGGAAACCCTACATCACCCTTTTGGACTGGTCAGCTGCTGATGAATAGTCTATAATGTATCGATCTCTTTTTCACCTTTGTATCCACTTGTTTTCTTACTTTGTCCTTATTCTTTTGCACACACGTTGAGATCTAGGTGACTCCATAGTGATAGCATAGCTCTAATAGTTAGCTAATAGACCCCCTGTGTTTCTTATGGTGTATATCTATTTGGAGCTGGGGATAAAACCAGGTGTGGGTCTTTAAACTCTATATCCCTTGGACCCCCCCCTTTTGAGAAGTTGGTGTATTTACCATGTTGCCAGGAATACCATATCTAGTAACTGTGTCCGCCCGGATCACTTGCTGTATGCAAGTATTGTTTCCAAAAACCAAGACAGACCGGAAGCCGCCTTTATAAGCCTTCACTGAACATCTCTTCTATACGAATTGATACTTTAAGCAGAATGAAAGCCATTCTTTTGCAAAAAACTGTGCCACTTACCTCGGCCAAAGAAACCTATGATCTGCAAGTCGCAAGGACTTCTGCAGAGATACATGCCCTCTTAACTATAATTTGCCCTATACATTTCTCAGAAATGTTAAGTCGTATCTTAAACATGTCTGATACGAGCAGTATTGTACATGTATTTAAGACTGTATTTTCTGAACTGTTAGCACCTTTTGAAGAAGTCCTAGGAATATTTCCAAACTTCGTGCACTCTGTGTTTGGCGGATTGCCTCTCATTTTTGGACTCGCTGCAGGGATATTATTTTTGCTCCTACTGCTGCGATATGGCAAGTCATTCCACAAGCGACACCCAGTTCTCCATGGAGACAACTCTACTGGCGATGAAGTGTTGTGAGCGCATCGTCCAAATTTTGGGACTACCTCGTCTAAGAGAATTAAATACCACATGGTTTGTGTCATTCAGACCAATTTGGCAAGATTGCATCTTACCTGTTCTACACTGCCTGCTATGCGGAGAAGAATGTGTGTTAGACTCATGTCTCACACTCCCATCAGTCATGCCAACGGATTCTGATGACAGCATTCGTTGAGATCTCACAAATGGAAAATGCTACTGCTGAGATACGAGAAACAACAGGCACACAGGTACCTTCTGATTTGAACATTGCTAATGCGACCAATGCTGACGGCGATGCTTCTCATCTATGTGCGGATGATCTTCTTAACAAGGTAATCCAACTTTCACCTACAATGGTAGACGAGTTTTTTACAGACTTAGAAGATTTGATGTTTTCTCCTAACACAAACACTGACTTGATTTGGCACACAGTGTTCTGAGAGACTCTGAATTCGACCTTCATTTTTTCAATACAAAGTTCTAACTTCGGGATTTTTTTTCTATGATTATTAATTTTTCCAAATTTGTATTTTTCGTTTTTGGCACAAAGTAATCTCCTTAAAGTAGAACTATTCATAGAGAACTAGAATTCGTTATAAAAACTTCCAGAGACAATATCTGACCTTGTCCTCATACCAACAGTTATATGTTTTCTGACATGAAATGGTTTTGGCACCTTTTCTTTTCTGTATTTACAAGCCATTTCATAAATGTATTTTCGTGATTCATTCAGATAGCATTTTTGAATGTCAACTTTATGCTTTGAATGAAACATTGCTTGAATGCATACAGCACCAATGCTCGTTTGTGTACAACTAGTACCAATGCATTTTTTATGTATTTTGGGTGGGTTTTAAACACTTGTTGTATCAATAGTTTTTTAGATACGTTTATACATGTTTAGAACTTAGTATTTAGTAGAAGTCGTACATAAGAAAGTGGAGTGGGTGTTGTATGGCGTTTTAGATTCCGAATGAATTTCCAGATTCATGCCCTTATATAGGTACAAATCGTGTTGCCCTTATATAGGCATAGAAATCAAGCCCCTATTTAGACATAACCCATGCAGTCCAAATACAGGCATGGCTACTTCCATCCGTTCATCTACGTCATAGCGATTTCTTGGAAAACCAGACTCTTAAGCCGTTAGGGACTGCCCCTTGCTTGAATATTGATTTCTCCAAAAACTCAGTTATTTTACAATGAACATCTATTCCTTAGGGGTTCAGTCATGTCGTTCATATGCCCGAACTTTACGTCAAACATGGCATTGCTAAACACCTTCAAGGTATAAATATACCTTCACTTGCTATGGCAAAGCTCGGTGTGGTTCAGTGCAGTTCGACTACTTACTTGCCCGAAGCAGCTCGCTACATCGAGTGCCGAAGGAAGCCGACTCTCCAGCTGACTCACTGATCAGGAAGCTGCCTTCCTATGCCGAGATTCCAGCTCCAGTGTTTCTGACTCCCCTTCCGGGGTGTTGGGAAATCGAGTCCTAGACAGAGATAGCAGACCTCCTTCATTCTAAGGTATAGA
Organism: Lissotriton vulgaris; assembly: GCF_964263255.1. Classification (NCBI taxonomy): domain Eukaryota; kingdom Metazoa; phylum Chordata; class Amphibia; order Caudata; family Salamandridae; genus Lissotriton; species Lissotriton vulgaris. The sequence continues at coordinate 29,978 of NW_028252031.1, read as the reverse complement.
GCTGATTAGAACCTTGAGAAACCTTTGGCAATTCTTGGCAGAACTAAAACTTATGCTAAGCAGCACTTACTTCTTCCCTGGTACTAGACCTAGGTTAGGTACATTGAGATAGGCGTATTTTAGAAGCACCAGTTGAGTATTTTAGCCTGTGTTATTTATGTATGTATTTGTTTTCATGTCATAGCAACAGACAATGCTATTACAGTATTATTTTGTAATACTATTCTTGCTGTAAGCATTATACTGTGCATTCTGTCTAATGATTGTAGCAGTTCACATCTCTTGCATGAGAAAGAAGACTGTTCAATAAATCCTTTTATTGAAAACGCCTGTCTCACTATTTCTCTGCAACTCTGTAGAAACAAAGCATGCACGATTGACTGAGTAAAATATTTATCTATTGTTTCCACGACTCTGAAGATATTGATTCCAGTCCTAGGAAAACAAAGTTGTCATGTTTATGCGGTTGTCAGAAACTAATCCCTTCTTGTTTATTCGAGAAAGTTTCTAGTGACCTCTGAGTTATTCGGAACACACAATTAAGTTTAGTATATTCGATAGAGACCTACTGACGTATGTCCTACGTCATATCTATAGGATATATTATTCCAATGCGCAGGGCCTATTGGGAATATAGGAACTACACTACACCGCAGAGGCGCTCCGCGCTCCGTCATAATAAGACCCATTATGCGAGCGGCGACCCATCGTGCGGCACCGTAACTGCCGGTATTGCTGACATATCGATAGGGAGAGCCCTGTACAGCACGTTTGCAGCGAAACTAAAAAACAATAAGCACATAATAAGCCTCATTATGCGAGTAACGAACCAGCACGGTGTGCATCACTGTAACTTCCGATATTGCTGACATGTTACGAGGCAGAGCCCTGTACAGCACGTTTGCAGTGATACTAAAACACAATAAGCAAGCTGTTGCCACGCCATTGCGCTAATGAAGACAAAAAAAAGTGCTCACCCACCATATAAAGGAGACAGTCTAATGCCACCAGTACACAATCGAGTCTGGATGGGTGGGGCCTAAAGGAGACAGGGCGGTCACCAAAAAACCTCACTTTCAATCAGAGGCCAGCGTTTACCATAAAGGATGACGCGAGGATGAGGATGACGCACGCCAATCAAAAGCATGGGCGGAGCTTCCACTCCACTTCCAAATCTTAAAGACCTAAAAATGAAATAATTGTAACACCAAACACTATAATGATGTAAGAAAAATATTGAGGGGAAAAATTTCAAATCATGAAAAACGATTGAATCGGAAGACACCACTTGTATCTTGTCTGTGCTAGATGTTGTTCAGAATCCAAAACTTATTGTGGTGACCCCATTCATAATTGCACAGAGGGACAACAGAAAGTGAGAATCATCTTTGAAACATTACTCATTTCAGTCAATCCGTGTCCACATTTTATGAAACAGTTCAGCTGTGCCTTGTTATGCAGTTCCTATTGGCTTCGTTGACACATTTTGATCCCATGGATACCTTAGGATCTCATCAGGACTATCCTGAACTTTAATCTGGTTCACATGTTTTCCCAAAAATCAAAGGCAGGCTTGTCAAAGCAATAGTCTCTAAGCACAGTTATTGGGGGACGCAGTTGTTTTCTTCAGTTGGCATTTGTTGGGCTCATCTGATCATTTTTCCAAGCGGGCAGCAGCGCGATGGCATATCCCGTCAGCACTTCTGGTGGTGAATGGCAACAATATGCATTTAATAACCATAATAGGTGTTCCGTAAAGCACAGTGGGGTAGAGCAAAGAACTATTTATAGAAAACTAGGATGCATATTATCAACAACTAGCGATATTTATCGCTAAATAAGCTTAGCGAAATTTTTTTCATCTCCGGATTTTATCGCAGAGATAACGTGCTATTAGCAACGTTTATCTCCAAAGTGATAAAATATCCGGTGATAGCGGCAAAATGCCTGAATATCGCTGGAAATCCAGAGATATTCAGGTATTATCGCTAATAGGAACTTAGCCTGAATATCAACCTCCCATTGGATATACAGGCTAAGACTGGTCTGAGCAGGCGCTAGTTTTCAGCGATATTCGCGCTTAGCGCGAATTTTTTTGTCGCTACATCTGCGTTGATAATAGGCGATGTTAGCGACTGCTTTCAGTCGCTAACAGGTTGGGTACGCCCACTTTGCATGTCATTAGCGATAAAAATAGCTGACATGCAAAGAGGGCCCCAAACTGCTCGCTATCACCTAAAAGCTGTCGCTAACTAATGTTAGCAACATCTTGCTAATAGTGCGATGAAATGATCGCCGATTTGCGGCCTAAAACGGCCGCAAAAGCGGCGATAATTTCATTTTGCATTCCTTGGTAATATGCTTCTAAATTTGTCACAAGCTCAAACCAAAGATGTTCTCGACTTTCTTCTCTGTGGAAGATTTGCATATGGCTTCTGTGCCAAGCCCTAAACTTGAAGCGCCAGAGGCAATTATTGTAAGCATTTTCAGTTTGAGAGGCAGTGATGCTATCCTGCAAGCATGTAAAAATCCATGGACCAGCGACGCTGGAGAGTGCAAAGCTTCTGATTCAAGATTGTATGCAGTGACAAACCTTGAAAGAGGTAAAGCGTGAACTCTGAAAAAGGAAAATCAAATATTGTATGCACTTTCCAGCACTCCTGAGAGTAGAAGGGATGAGAAGCCTGTGTACTTCCGGTCACCAGAGGGTGACTTGGAATGTCCCAAGTGAAGGACAACAGTGCATAGGAAAAGAAGAACAAATGAACAACATGCCCAATAAGATGAAGGGGGAGATGTGGGGTGAAGAACCCGCTCCCTCATTTGAGGAATCTGGCTAAGGAGAGGGAGCGGTACCAGATCCTACTTGGATAACAATTAAAGTGTATAATCAGACAAATTTGGGCTCTAGGAGAGATGACCTAATGAATATGACTGATTACCCAAAAGGCAACAAATCAACATGAAACTGGCCAATGAAAGATGGTGGAATTACTGAAAAGCAATTTCGGATTTTAGTTGAGGGGTTTGCAACAATTGGTTCTGTTGAACTGAAGTTTGTTAGTCACTAAGATGTTTGCTTGACTATTTATTGATGTGTTTGTTCCTTTTTCGAAGATATACTAGTTAGTAGAGTGATGGTGGAGGTGTGTGGGGAAGGTTGGGGGTTGGAATCTTCTGTCTCTGGGAGATCCCAGGGTGAAGAGGTGCTCATACTAATAGCTTCAGTGGTTTAAAGTTATACTTGTTTTGAGATGATGACAGGCAACATGTGCACTGTGGGTCTGTGGTGCTGGTTTTATAATCATGGCGATACAAAAGGGGATGATGTAGTCAACTGATCTGGGTTTAATCCATCACCATTCTTTAGCTCACTTTGCCACTGGATTCAAGCAAGCCGGGCTGAAGACGGCTGAAATGCCAGAAACCTGTCCTCAGTAGCTTGTTTCCTGTCCAGGGAAGGCATGGCTTGGCAGCTCGGGCTGGACTGTTCCCATGAGGCACAGGGTCAGACTGATTTGCATATGGCCATGTCTGAACTGGGGTGGCAGAGTGGGCTAAAGAACGGTGATGGATTAAACCCAGATATGTTGACTGGGTGTGAGTATTTGATTGGTTCAGATGCTCCGTCCATCACCACCCCCTTTTGTACCGGGTTTATAATCATGGCATGTGGATATGGAGAACGAGCTTAGCAAGAGAGGGGCTTAATTGTTTTTTTCTGAGACTGGGGTGTTTTTGAAAGGAACAGGTGAATAGTGTGATGTCACATGATAGGTATATCACAGGTTAACCGTTGATGGGAGTAAAACCTGCCAATCCAGTGCACAGGCTGCCATGCCTTCTGATACCCAGATGCTAAAACAACAAGGTGATGGATGGAATGCTTGAATTAATCTCAGCCATTGGTAATCGCTTGGAGCTGCATCCCAATTCATCGTCTTTTTGCCCACAATGTCACCTTAGTTTTGACACAGCCATATGCAAATCAGTCTTTACCCTGTTCCTCATGGTAACAGTCCAGCCTGAACTGCAAAGCCAGGTCGTCCCTGAACCGGAACACAAGCAATCTAGGACTGGCTTTACTCGTGTGAGGTCTCTTCAGCAGGTGCAGCTTGGTTCCAGTGGCATAGAGAGCCCGGGACCCACATTTGGGCATCCTCGGTGCACTTAGGTCGGCAAATGCTAAAACATCTAGGTGATGGATGGAATGCTTGAATTAATAGCTACTGGCCATCGCTCTGGGTCACATCCCAATACATCCTTTGTATGCCCACAATGCCACCTCAGTTTGGACCTAGCCATATGCAAATAAGCCTTTCCTGCTCCTCACAGTAACAATCCATTCCTAACTGCCGGCCTTGTCTTCTCTGAACCAGATAGCAAGCAACATAGGACTGGTTTCGCCCTTGATATGGCTTTTCAGGCAGGTATAGCTTGGTTCCAGTGGCATAGAGAGCCCGGGACCCATTTCTGGGCATACTTAGCGCGCTCAGGGCAACAAAGGCTAAAACATCAAGGTAATGGAGTGAATGCTTGAATTAATCTCAGCCACTAGCAATTGCTCGAGGCCACATCCAAATCCATAATTTTTTGCCCACAGTGCCACCTCAGTTTGGACCCAGCCACAGGCAAATCAGTCTTGCCCCTGCTCCTCATGCGAACAGTCCAGCCAGAACTGCCAGGCCAAGTCCTCCCTGAACAGGAACACAAGCAACCTAGGATGGGTTTCGCCCTAGTTAGGGCTCTTCTGACAGGTATAGCTTGGTTCCAGTGGCACACTGTGTCACTGAACCCAAGCTGTACCAATCTGAGGAGCCTATATCTAGGGTTAAACCGATCCTGGGCTGCTTGTATTCTGGTTCAGGGAGGACATGGCTTGTCAATTAGGGCTGGACTGTTCCTATTAGGTCAGGGCCGAGACTGATTTGCATATAGCAGGGTCCAAACTGAGGAGGCATGATGTGCAAAATATCAATGGATTGGGATGCGGCCCAAGTGACTACCAGTGGCTGAGATTAATTGAAGTATTCCATCTATCACTGTTTTGTATACTTTTTGTGTCACCCTAAGTGGGATGGGTGTGCCCAGACGCGGGTCCCGTGAATGCTGTGTACCTTTCTGATGAGCCCATAACTAGGGTGAAACCAGTCCTGGCTTGCTTGTGTTCTGGTTCAGGAAGGGCCTGGTTTGGCAGTTCGGACTGGACTCTTTCTACTGGAGCAGGGTCAACACTGATTTGCATATAGTTGGGTCCAAACTGAGGTGGCATGATGTGCAAAATAACGATGGATTGGGATGCGGCCGTTTGAAGGTAGCAGCGCTGCAAGTGGAGTATTTCTTGTTTCTATTCTCTTATTATTCTTACGATGGGTTGTTAACTTAAGGCCTGAAGAAATGTTGTTTCTCTGCCCACCCAGCAGAGCTAACCTTCTTGTGCCACTATTGTTGCGTCCTTTCCGAAGAGCTATCCTTCCTGTGCCTGTGACTGGTGTACTCAGTCAGCAGAACTCCCCCTCTTTGGTAATAATTACCCAGAGATGGTCAGCCTCCATGCTAATGCCATGAGTTACTACTGCCTCCAGTAACAATATTCTATCAGGTTTTTAATTCGTATCTGATCATCCTCCACCTTTAAAGAATCCCCAGCCAGCCCAGGCTTGCTTTCCAAACAAAGATGAGACAACCCCAGCCACCTTTTTCACAGCACACGTGCAGCAAGTGCAGGAGGACCGGGTCCACCCCATTTAGTAGCTATTTTTCTTACTGCAAAAGCAGGATATGGGAGCCCAGACTCATTCAATCAATCAATCAATCAGGGGTTTATATAGTGCACTACTCACCCATGAGGGTCTCAAGGTGCTAGGGAGGGGGGGGGGGGGGGGGGGGGGGGGGCAGCTCCAGGTCAGTCGAAGAGCCAGGTCTTGAGGTCCTGCATTATCCCTTGCATTAGGGCCCATGGCGCCATTGATACAATACAGGACCCATGGAATCATTACTACCTGCTCAGGAATCACACTTCATCTGCACACACCGGAAACGACCATAACAACGCGGTCAAAACACCGCAATACATTCATATTGCTGCTTTTACAATGCAAGTCAAGTCATTACCACAACTTGCACTGGAGGGTGCTCTAGACTAAGAAATAGTGTGATTTACTATTCCAACACCTTCCCTACTGTACATAGGCTGGAGTTGGACTAGTAAATCATACTATTCATAGGTCCAGCACCCTACAGCGCAGGTCGTTGTAACGACTTGCGTTGTAAAATCAGTGATGTAATGTACCGCGATCAAAATGATCGCGTGGTAACATCATACAGTATACAGTCAAAATATTGAGTCAAAAATATAGAATTGCAGTAATATCGAATTCAAAATATAGAATGGACAAAATATCGAATGGACAGAATATAGTCAACAAAAATATCGAATTTGAGGTAAGTTAATATCGATTTACATAAATATAGAAAGTAAAAATATCAAAGTATATAATATAGGTATTAAATATATCGATTTTTTAACAATATCGAATTTTTTAAAGTGTTTTTTATGTTAGTATATGTGTAAAAAGTTCATAAGTACAATAGTGTAGGATGAGCTACATGTGACAATGTTTTCTTGGCCTGAGAAGGCCGTGCTCTCTTGAGAGGCCTGTTTTTGGCTCTTGATTATATTTTCGAGTAGGTTGCTGACAGCAGTTTTTAGGTCTCGCCTATGTGAGCATGCACTAGCACATGCACTCAAGTTTGCAAGACTCGTGTCTTCTGCAATGGCCTTACCATTCATTTCCAGAGTTGTCACTCTCTTCTTTGCTGTCTTTTAATTGGGCAGTGATTGCCATGTGTCACATCCTTTTCTTTTGGTGGTGCATAGACCAAGCAGAGATTAATTCAGTTTAATTAGTCTCCCTCCTCCAGCCATCCACTGCTCGCGCTGTAATTCAGGTGCTATTTCTTTATTTTATTTTTTAAACGCTATGATGCAGTCAACGCTGGCAGTGTCAATTTTTTTTTGCCTCAGAAACCTGTTACTCAACCCTCCCACTTGCCCCTAAACTGTTTCCTCTCCCCCCTCCCACCCCTGTTTAGGGTCCCATGAAGGTTTTGGGGTATGTTTTTACAATGAAGCGTACAGGAATGAGAATGTCTAGTAGACTTGTTGTATTATTTTGGTATTGTAATCTTTAAATACTTTACACTCTGGTTTGCCGAGGTGTAGTGGCATAGAAGTGAGGGATGTCAGTAGGTGGCTGATATTCTACCCCAGGTCTCCTTGTTTCACAGCGAACTAGTGACAGTCAGTCGTCATTTATATAGTACACTCTTCTGAGCAGCTGGTTCTGGGTCGTTTGATGCCACTGTCGTCTATTAAATCACTACTGCAGCTCTCGTTCAGCCCGTTAGGACTGCAGAAGCTGTCTTTGTGGCTCTTCTATATATTACGTTTTTTTAATTTTTTTATTCGGTTTCCGTGCTTTACTTGAACTTTCATTTACAACTGTATGCTTCGGCCATGTTCAAATAATGTCAGCACCTCTCTTCACCCAAAAGAGTGCCCCAACAATTCCCATTGCGACTCACGCACACAGACATGTGAGGCCCCATGCGTGTGCATCCATGCACACACGTTTATGAGAAGCTACCTCCTTGTATGCAGGCTTTTTCGTCACACTTATGAGTGAGCAGTCATTACGTTTCGCTTCATTTTAAAAAAAATGTAAAAATATATTTTAGTTTATTAACAATTTTTTTTAAAAACGTGTTTTCTCATTTTCAGCAGGAGTAGATTTTAGGCAGAACATTGTAAAGTACTTCGTTGCCCCCAATGACCACTCGACACTTGCTTGTGGCTTATAGTATTTATTATAACCAGTGTACACACAGAGAGCGCCGAGCCGTCCGTCTCGCGCTGTGGCGTTAGCGCCAATCACTCGTGCTGTGCGCGCATTTGCTAAGATGGCCGCCGCTGCACGTTGCGTGCTCACGCAACGTGCATAAACTAGACTACAACACTACATATCTCCCCTTTTTCCAAATATTGGAACAATATAACTCACAGTCCGTCGCTCATGTCATAGTCCCGGAACTTGGCTGGCTTGACCACTGCTCTGCCCCTGCAGGTAAGTCTTGCCGGAGTGGCCATGGTCTCTCTCACGGGAGTCTCTGCACTGGTTCCCCGGCCGCTCGGTCCAGCCAGGCTTTCTCTTGGCCCCTTTGAGCAGATCTCCTTCTCCGCTCTGGGACTTCCTCCTTTGCTCCGCTCCTCACCAGGTTCTTCTCCTTGCAGGTCTACTTCTCCATCAACCCAACCTTCCTCAACTCTCGGATCCTCAGTTACTTCCATTCTTCTTCCTGTTTGCTCCCATTGTAACACTTTGTTGCATCTCGCCATGCGGTCCTGCGACCACACATTCCCATCGCTCAACAGGGCAGCCCTATTGTACACTTCCTTCACTTGCAGCGGTTTACTATACTTGCTGTCCCCTTTTCTTTGCATCGTTGCCAACTTCACACGTACCCATTCACCTTCTTCCAGTCCTGTGTCCCTTACGTTCCGCCGCTGATCGTAATGCCTAGCATATATATGGCCTGAGCCTTCTCCAGATTTTGAGATCAAAAGAGAGAGCAAGGGATATTGTCACTTGGAAGTGAAAAGAGATACCTCCTATTCCCCTGATAGGATTATTTATGCAAACAAAAAAAGGAGTATCCCCTACGTCGAGTTTTTGAAGAAAACTTCCGGAGGGTGAATTGTTTGGCAAAAAAAGGAAAGAGTCAACCTTTTGTTTAGAAACCCCTCACTCACCACCTAGTGGTGACTTGCTTCATCATCGGGGTCCACCCCGGTGACCTAGCGTCACCAGGATGTGCTTCGACACCTGTATTACAGTGGAGCAGGTTGTGACTGTATGTGCAAAAAAAGGTGTTAAAAATTGTCCTGGTTTAACTTAAAATCGAATTTTTATTTTAAAGTAATCAGAACAATGTTAAAAATTGCTGGCGAGATACAGGTAGGTGAGTTACGGCCCAGGTATCTCTATATGTGTCTGTGTGGCTTGGTCGACATGTTTCTACCATCAGGGCAGTAGCCCGGTATTCTTCAGGACCATAAAACAGGTGGACGGGAGGTGTGTGCCCCCTAAAAGGCACACCCTATCCTGATCCCCTGTATACCAACTGGAAAAATAACCAGTGGTAGATGTGCTCATTCAAAATAATGAGAGCCGTCTGGTTACAAAAAAGGAAAAAGAGACCTGTAGGGAGAAGCAAAAAAGTACTGATTTCAGTTGAATTTATAAATACTTTCCTGTTACGTTGTGAAGTGTCTCTGTGATATGACTATTCATGCCAAGGGGAAGTGCCCTCCGAGTGATAAAAGTATCGTGTTCAATACGTGTAGCTGACAAGGAAGTATTATCCGAGCACACACTCTTATCAATAAGTGCGCGTGTTTGCCATGCAATATGTATTTATTGCCTTCATAACGGTTTACGGGCATGCACTTCATTTCAAATGCATGCATCCATGATCTATCATTCGTCTCATTCAACCACTTTTCGTCTTTGTGCCCAGTGAATTTCTATGAGCGCCTAAGATAGGTGTGGCAGGTTGTGGCGTTTCCTCGTATGTGCAATAACATTTAGTTGCGCCAATAATGACAGATAGTAACAAACAAGACATACACACATATAACATGTAGGAGTACACACAGATTCCATGGTTCGAAATGGGGGCTTACTTGTTTTTAGCCTCTAAATTGCTTCAACGGGCAGGGGGTAGGTTCTTCTAACCGACATAACATATTCTGGAATGGCGCGAAAGACAAGGTGAGTATGTGAAAGTAGCGTACACCGAGCGAAATGTCCGGCGGGAATCAAAGTATTTACTGGTCTTAGATTCCGTCTCAAATGACATGAGGTGGACTGTTATTGAGCAAATACAACAGGGCCCTAACCTACAGTCACGCCTCTATGAGAAAGAGCAGAGGTGGATTTATAGACTTTCCACGCACAAAATTGGACTCAATGATAACATCCCATGGGCCAATGTGCTAAAATGATCTAATACATTCTGGGCCAGTACACCACGATAAACCGCCCATGATCCCACCTGCACAACTCTAATTGTTTTCTCGGATCTATCTCCACTTGCAATTAGTGGGTTGTATTTATATCGTTTTTCAACGTGCACAATAACCCTACACATTTCCCGAGATCACTAGTAACATCACTGCACAATGCGCTGACGTCAACTCATCAGCGGGAGCCAGCGACTCACCTCAACGCTGAATAGCAACCAGCACGCGTTTTGTTTACTAACATACGCGTTACCATCGTTACCACGTTCTGCCCCGTCACTCCTCCCCCTCCGGCGCGCGGCACCACGCCCAACCCGGAAGGAAAATAACATTTAACGTTAGAACTCCCGCACGGCACTACTAGCCGAGCAGAGGAGGATAGCAGTAGGTGAATGGCCTGTAACTTCTCCAGCAAACTGTAAGTAAATGCCCCCCTCCTTCCCAACAGAGACGGAATCTAAGACCAGTAAATACTTTGATTCCCGCCGGACATTTCGCTCGGTGTACGCTACTTTCACATACTCACCTTGTCTTTCGCGCCATTCCAGAATATGTTATGTCGGTTAGAAGAACCTACCCCCTGCCCGTTGAAGCAATTTAGAGGCTAAAAACAAGTAAGCCCCCATTTCGAACCATGGAATCTGTGTGTACTCCTACATGTTATATGTGTGTATGTCTTGTTTGTTACTATCTGTCATTATTGGCGCAACTAAATGTTATTGCACATACGAGGAAACGCCACAACCTGCCACACCTATCTTAGGCGCTCATAGAAATTCACTGGGCACAAAGACGAAAAGTGGTTGAATGAGACGAATGATAGATCATGGATGCATGCATTTGAAATGAAGTGCATGCCCGTAAACCGTTATGAAGGCAATAAATACATATTGCATGGCAAACACGCGCACTTATTGATAAGAGTGTGTGCTCGGATAATACTTCCTTGTCAGCTACACGTATTGAACACGATACTTTTATCACTCGGAGGGCACTTCCCCTTGGCATGAATAGTCATATCACAGAGACACTTCACAACGTAACAGGAAAGTATTTATAAATTCAACTGAAATCAGTACTTTTTTGCTTCTCCCTACAGGTCTCTTTTTCCTTTTTTGTAACCAGACGGCTCTCATTATTTTGAATGAGCACATCTACCACTGGTTATTTTTCCAGTTGGTATACAGGGGATCAGGATAGGGTGTGCCTTTTAGGGGGCACACACCTCCCGTCCACCTGTTTTATGGTCCTGAAGAATACCGGGCTACTGCCCTGATGGTAGAAACATGTCGACCAAGCCACACAGACACATATAGAGATACCTGGGCCGTAACTCACCTACCTTCTCCAGATTTGCCTGGACCACTGCCGGCGACCATTGGCTCACTATGGTTTTCTCCTTCCACACTATATTGTCCTTTGTGAAAGGGTCACAGCCTCTTAGGATTTGGAATGGGCTGTATCCTGTGCCTGTGGGGGTGATCCTGTAGGGCCACAGCATTCTCCATATTTCCTTTTCCCAGTCCTTGTTGCTTGCTATCGCAGCTTGCACCGAGCCCATCAACACCCGATTAAATCGTTCCACCAGGCCGTTACCTGCTGGGTGGTAGATCGATGTGTGCTTAGAGAGGATGCCATTTCTTCCCATGAAATTGTTCCACTTCTCCGAGGTAAATTGTGGCCCGTTGTCACTAAGGATCGACTTGGGAATGCCCTCTCTCAGGAACGTGTCATCCAGGAAGTTTAAGATCGTATCCGTGTCAATGGCTTCATCCACCTTCATCTCAGGCCACTTCGAGTATCTGTCGATGATGACACATACATATTTTTGTATGCCAAGTCCATCCAATATGGGGCCCAAGACATCAATGGACAACTCCTCCCACGGGTTTTGTGGCGGATCAAATTTTCCTAATGCGGGGCGCAGGGGCTTGAGTGATTTGTCTGCTCCCTAGCATTGCGGACATTCCCTGACATATCTTTCTGTTCTTAGATCCATGCCCGGCCACCAATACCCTTGCTTGGTTCTTAATTTCATTTTGACTATTCCCATATGTCCTTCGTGGAGTAGCGCCAATAGGTTCCCCACAATGCTTTCGGGAGGGACCACCTTGTCTCCCCGATATACGAACACTCCATGATCATCCACCGACAATTCTTCTCTTATTTCATAGAACAGTCTGAGAGCTTCGCTGGTGTGTTTCTTCTCAGGCCAGCCCTGCATTATGTACCTCTTCATCTCCTGCATAATGGGGTCTTTGTCATATGCTTCGCTCCACTCTTGGTTGCTGATGGCCTTCTCTTGATCTTCAGCCAATGATACCATCTCTTCCCCGTCTGCCTGGTCTTCCTTCCCTGGCTCCATGGCTGCCGCTCTACTCAAGTAGTCCGCCACCCTGTTTCGACTTCCGGGAATGTACTCCACATCGTATCTGAACTCAAGTAATTTCAGTGTCATCTTCGATATCCTAGGGGTGGCACTTGCATGGCCGCTGGACGTTAGCACTTTCACTAGGGGTTTGTGGTCTGTCTTTAGTTTGAAATGGGTGCCCCACAGAAATTGTCTGAATCTCGTCATAGCCCACACCACGGCCAGCATCTCTTTCTCTATGACGTTGTATTTCTTCTCCGTGTCACTGAATGTGCGCGAGGCAAAGCTCAACGTTTCCATTACCCCTTGACCTCGATCCTGCATCAGCACAGCGCCCAAGCCTTTATCACTGGCGTCCGTGATTAGCACAGTCTTCCCCTGTGGGTCATATCCTTGCAGGGGAATGGCTCCCACTACCTCCTTTTAGATAGTCTCAAACTCCTCTTGTGCCTCCTACGTCCAGTGGAACACTGAGCTGTCTCTGGTGAGTTTCGTCATGTGGTGTGTCTTAGTTGCGAAGTGCTGCACAAATTTACTGTAGTATTCCGCCATACCTAGAAAGGATCTGACGTCCTCTTTGTTGGGCGGTGGGGGTGCATTACAGATCGCTTTGACGTTCTCGGTTTTGGGTGTGATGCCTTGCACACCGATCTCATGTCCCAAGTATGTCACAGATTTCATGCCCAATCGGCATTTCTCCCATTCGGCCGTTAAGCCCTTGCTCTCCAACGTTTTCAGGACTTTCGTGAGCTTGGCGTCATGGTCCAATTTGTCTCGCCCCATCACCAGAATATCATCCTGGAAGTATTGGATGCCATCCATATTCTTAAACAACTGGTGCATAAGTTTCTGAAACACAGCTGCCGCTGAGGCTAGCCCGAACGGCATGCGGCGGAACTGGTAGCACCCAAATGGAGTTATAAATGATGTTAATCTTCTGCTCTCTGGATGTAAGGCGATTTGATGGTAAGCAGATGTCAAGTCAATGGTTGAGTACCATTTGATGCCCCTCGTCATGGCTAGCATTTCCTCGATTCTTGGCAAGGGAAACTTCTCTACCACAATGTTTTTATTTAGCTCGCGCAGGTCTACGCAGAGCCTGACCTTCCCACTGGGTTTCATGACCACCACCAATGGCGCCAGCCATTCGGCACATGTGATCGGCTCGATTATTCCTTTCTTTTCTAGTTCCTGTAGCTCCACTTGCACCGCCTCTCGCACCGCCAGTGGTACGTTCCTCACCTTGTGGGCCACCTGTGTGGCACCTGCTTTGAGGATAATCTTGTGCGCGAACTTTTCTAGCTTGCCCACCATGCCTCCAAAGACTTTGGGAAATTCTGCCTTCCACTTCTCCAGGTCTGGCCATGTCTCCAGTTCGTGAGCAAGATCTGCTCCTTGCCCCCCGGATCAAGTTTGATGCCCAGGTCACCTTGGTCCAGCCATCCCTACACTGATGGGCCTTTCTCCGATATGTACAACTTGCAGTAGGCCCTGCGTCCTCTGAATACGAATTCCAGTGGTCTGAACCCCAACATGGGTATACGGTCGCCATTGTACGTGACTAGCCTGATGTCCAATTTCTCCAATTCGGGTCCCAGGTGTGGCTTGAAAGTGTCGATCCACACTGCCCGCTGTACAATTGTATAGGGTGACCCTGAATCCGCTACCATACTTATCGTTACACCACCGATGGTCATGTCCAGTACTGGCTTAGTCGACCTTTTGTTGTCCACGCTCAACACTTGGTCATAGATACAGAGTACCGTGTCTTCCTCTTCATGGTCTTCCACCTCTCTGTCCTCTTGTCCCTGGTCAATGAATTTAATCACTCTTTTGGATGATTTCCTTCGGCACACCCTTTTATAGTGCCCTACGATTCCACAGTACATACACTTGGCGCGGAACCCTGGGCACTTCCTGTCGTGGGCCTCATGCGCCCAACTCCCACATCTATAACACGATTTCTTGTGGCTTCCCATCTGTCTACCCGGTGGTCCTGGGTTCCCTTGTCACCTGTTGGGTCCTTTCGAAGGGGGTCCCTTGCCCCGGTTTTCCTTGTGGTGCTCTTCATCATCAATCTTGTTCACCATCGGACTCACCGTCGCTTCTCTTTTCGCCGCTTCTGCGCACCTCCGCGCAAATTCCGCTCTTCTGACTATTATCATCACTTCCTGTAGCGTGGTGTCACCGCTGGCCCATAGCTTGTCTTGAACTGCAGTGCTCGTCGTGTGCATAACGATCTGGTCCTTAATGAATTTGTCTTGGAACGTATCGTATTTACACGTGGACGCCAGCTTCCTCAATGCAGCGACATATTCCTCTACTGTCTCTCCTGGAAGTTGATTCCTTTGCTGGAAGTTGTACCTGTCTATTGACACGCAAACTGTGGGCTTATAATGTTCGTTCAGCTCCTCAATGGCGTGAGCATATAGATCATCATCCGTGCTTGCTTGTGGTTTAGGTACTAAGTTCTTGAAAATCCTTAACCCCTCTGGGCCTAGATTGTGCAGTAGTATTCGTCTCTTGCGTTTGCTGGAGAACTTTTCCTCACTCTCGTCCTCCAACACTTCAATAAAGTTGTCAATGTAGTCTCTCCAATCCTCCCACTTCATGAGCGGTTCCCCTGGTTTGGGTAGGAACTGCACGGGGGCCGTCGCTGACGCCGTCTGCATGCTCATCCTTTCGCGCCTTTCTGTTGTCGAGGCTTCACCGCGGCTATTAGGGCTCCCTGGTGCGCTGTTCTCTTCTTGCTGGTCTATCTGTACTTGAGGGGTTCTCTGTTCTGCCCCTTCGCTGTGCCTGGGGGTCGCCAGCGCTCTGTAACGTCCTGAACGTCTCAGGATCGTTAACAGACACGAGAATGAGGACGCAACCACTTGTGTACGGTTAGTTATTTTAATGAAGGCAAAAATGATACAATAAGTAAACAAAAGATATGGTCACTGGAAACCTCCAGTCTTTCTACGTTACCAACCCACAGCACGGATGGTCCTAACCGTCCTCTGCAAATACGCCGGTCCCGGCGTATGCCAACAGAGGGCAGATTATGCAATGGCCGAAAATGCCAATCGGTATGCTGTGAGGGGCACGAAGAGTGAGGGGGAGAACAGAGGCGTCAGGGAAACACCCAGCCGGGGTCTCTACCTGAAGGCAGCAGCTGCTCAACCTCTTCCTCGTACTGCACCGGGACGCGAAGTCACCTCCTGGTGCTGCGTCACCGATGCCCAAATCAAGGTATGGTAATGGGATCGAGAGCAGCCGCTCGATCGATCCTGTGGACTGCCTAGCCTGTAACGCGGCAAACACCTCCTGGTGTGCGTCACAGCTGGTAGTCCCTGTATCTCGGGTCGGGCTGGGAGCTACGGCTCCTACCAGCGCAAGTGCCAAGGCGCCTAGACTCAGCCGAGTCAAGGCGAAGCTCAATGGGTCTCCGGTAGAGCTTCCGGGTCAAAAACAGGTTAAGCTTGGCAAGACACGGCCCAGGGAGTAACGACTCGACCTACCTCCGTTCTTGCCTGACTGGAGCACCACTCCGGAACGCTGCTCTTCACGAAGCAGGTGTGTCGGTGGAAACACAATATCCGACAGTGTTCTTCCTCCAGGTTCCTCCTTTTATAGGGCGTGTTTCCTTGAGTTATGTAACGGCTTTCCCGTTTACATAACCTCTTCCTCGCTAAGCATCCTGGGATTCGTAGTCCGTCTTTTCCTGATGCTGGTTTACCGCTTCCTGACGGGAATTCTTGACAGTACATCCTCCCTCTCTCAGCGGCTCCCCACGGGGCCAGCGCTGGAAGGAAACCGTCGATGAAACAGCGAGACCAAGCGCGGAGCATGTACCCCTTCAGCCGGCTCCCATGATTGCTCCTCCGGGCCATAGCCTTTCCAAGCCACCAGGTACCACAGCTTGCCCCTACGCCATTTGGACGCCAGTATGCCTGAAACCTCATACTCCACCTCCGATTCCACGCATATCGGCCTAGGTGTCTCAGACTGCTTGGAGGTTGCTGGTTTAATCAATGATACGTGAAAGACTGGGTGTATCCGCAAGGACTGGGGCAAACACACCTTCACGTTCACTGGACCCATACACTTGGTAATCCGATAGGGGCCCATGAATTTGGGATGGAACACACTGTTCTTTCGAAATCGCATGTTTCTTGTGGATATCCAGACGAAGTCTCAAGTACGGTACAGTGGCCCGGGCCTTCTTTTCCGGTCAGCCGTAGCCTTGTACCTTTTCTTGGCCTCTATCAGGACAGCCTTAGAACGCATCAATGCGTCCTTAATGCGTGCTACCCTGTCTGCCGTGGCGGGAATCCTGTTTTCTTTGAGAGGATGGAGAAATGGCAAGAACCTGGGATGCTGGCCATAGTTGCTGTAGAACGGCGATGACTGGGTGGAGCTGTGAGTGGCATTGTTGTATGCTACCTCCGCTACCCATAGCAAGTCAACCCATTCCTCCTTACCCTGATCCACAAAACATCGCAGATACTGCTTGAGCGTTTGGTTCAGGCGCTCGGTCTGTCCATCCGTTTGAGGGTGGTAGCTGGTGGACAGGGCGGTTTTGACGTGCAGCGCCGTGCACCATGTTTTCCAGAACTGCGCCGTGAATTGCGACCCTCGGTCTGACGCTATCACCCCTAGCAATCCATGTAGTCGTACCACATTCTTCAGGAGTAGTGACGCCAATTCTCCGGCTGTCGGGACTCTTTTGCAGGGGATGAAGTGTCCCATCTTCGTCAAATAGTCCACAACCACCAGGATCACTGTCATTCCTTGGTCTACTGGTAGACCCACCACGAAGTCCAGTGATATGTTATCCCACGGTCTATCCGGGGTCGGAAGTGGACGGAGGAGCCCCTTGGGTCGGCCGTGGTCGGCCTTCATGGTAGCACACGTAGGGCACGCCTGTCCCCACCTCCTGACATCCACTCTCATGGTGGGCCACCAGAAATGCCGTCCCATGCTAGCCATTGTTTTTTCGAAGCCCAAATGACCTGCACATGGAGAGTCATGGCACCAGATGAATGCTTGTTTCCTTAATCTAGGCGTGGGTATCAGCAGGCACCTGCCTTTCAGGGGTATCCCATCCTTCACCTGCCATTCTTTGTGACTGAGGAGCCACCTTTGCCATGCGAATGAACGGATCCCTCTCTGGATTCCCCTCAGGAATGTATCCGGCTGGATAACTCCTAATACCATCTGAGGGGGAATGATGGAATGTTCGGCAATAGGCATCGGCTCTTTAACAGCAGATTGGCGAGACAGGGCGTCTGCCTTCCGGTTTTCCGTCCCAGGCCGATACGTGATGTGGAAGTTGAACCCTGCAAAGAATATCATCCACCTCAACTGCCTGGGAGAAAGGTGTCTAGCGGCCGTCATGAACTGCAGGTTCCTATGGTCCGTATACATCGAAACCACATGCCTTGCCCCCATCAACCAATGCCTCCATTCGGTGAAGGCGTCCTTAATAGCGAGAAGCTCTTTCTCCGCTATGTGGTAGTTGCGTTCGGCGTCGTTAAGTTTACGGGACATGTACGCAACAGGATGAAGCACCCCTGTGTCCTGATTACGTTGGGACAGGATAGCCCCCAGCGCCACATCCGACGCGTCCGCTTCCACCGCGTAGGGGAGATCCGGATCAGGGTGAGCCAACACCGGTGCCTTACCAAAGGCGCTTTTCAGGGCCTTCACATGTCTTGGGTTGAGGGTCTATATGAGCCACGGCATCCTTGAGCTCATCGCACAGCCCTTGATGAAAGAGCGCCGTTTGTTTCGCAACAGGCCACTTGGTTTCCGCAACCAACCTACGGAACGCGTTGAGATACTGTACCAAGTCGTTGGATCCCTGTCTCAACTCGAGCATTTCACGGTCCGCCGTGTACGAGTCTGCCCTTCGGTCGAATACCTTCAGGAATTCTTCGCGGAAAGCACCCCAGTCACATAAGATGGGGTCGTCCCTGCTCACCAGAGGTACGGCCCACTGTGCCGCGTTTCCAGCCAAATTAGAAATAAGGAAAGCCACCCGGGCCTGACTCGTGGGGAACGCCTTTGGTTTGCACGACAGATGTAGCGCCACTTGTGTGAGGAATACCTGCACCGTGTTGGGGTCCCCACTGTATCTCTCCGGCGTGGCCAAGGGTATGGCAACCGGTATCTCCACTACTACCGCAGGGTTTTGGTTCGTGAGGGAGGTGCTGGGCGTGAGCTGGTCCATCTGTATAGCATCCAGTCTAGCTTTTACATCGGCAGTTTCTTGCCTAGAGGCTGCCAATTCAACTTGCATGGCAGCTAACGCAGCCAACACGTCATCAAGTGTTGCCATGTCTGTTTATCGACCAGGAGACAGTTAGTGTTATAAGGTCGGATATTTTGTAACGTCCTGAACGTCTCAGGATCGTTAACAGACACGAGAATGAGGACGCAACCACTTGTGTACGGTTAGTTATTTTAATGAAGGCAAAAATGATACAATAAGTAAACAAAAGATATGGTCACTGGAAACCTCCAGTCTTTCTACGTTACCAACCCACAGCACGGATGGTCCTAACCGTCCTCTGCAAATACGCCGGTCCCGGCGTATGCCAACAGAGGGCAGATTATGCAATGGCCGAAAATGCCAATCGGTTTGCTGTGAGGGGCACGAAGAGTGAGGGGGAGAACAGAGGAGTCAGGGAAACACCCAGCCGGGGTCTCTACCTGAAGGCAGCAGCCGCTCAACCTCTTCCTCGTACTGCACCGGGACGCGAAGTCACCTCCTGGTGCTGCGTCACCGATGCCCAAATCAAGGTATGGTAATGGGATCGAGAGCAGCCGCTCGATCGATCCTGTGGACTGCCTAGCCTGTAACGCGGCAAACACCTCCTGGTGTGCGTCACAGCTGGTAGTCCCTGTATCTCGGGTCGGGCTGGGAGCTACGGCTCCTACCAGCGCAAGTGCCAAGGCGCCTAGACTCAGCCGAGTCAAGGCGAAGCTCAATGGGTCTCCGGTAGAGCTTCCGGGTCAAAAACAGGTTAAGCTTGGCAAGACACGGCCCAGGGAGTAACGACTCGACCTACCTCCGTTCTTGCCTGACTGGAGCACCACTCCGGAACGCTGCTCTTCACGAAGCAGGTGTGTCGGTGGAAACACAATATCCGACAGTGTTCTTCCTCCAGGTTCCTCCTTTTATAGGGCGTTTCCCCTTGAGTTATGTAACGGCTCTCCCGTTTACATAACCTCTTCCTCGCTAAGCATCCTGGGATTCGTAGTCCGTCTTTTCCTGATGCTGGTTTACCGCTTCCTGACGGGAATTCTTGACAGTACATCCTCCCTCTCTCAACGGCTCCCCACGGGGCCAGCGCTGGAAGGAAACCGTCGATGAAACAGCGAGACCAAGCGCGGAGCATGTACCCCTTCAGCCGGCTCCCATGATTGCTCCTCCAGGCCATAGCCTTTCCAAGCCACTAGGTACCACAGCTTGCCCCTACGCCATTTGGACGCCAGTATGCCTGAAACCTCATACTCCACCTCCGATTCCACGCATATCGGCCTAGGTGTCTCAGACTGCTTGGAGGTTGCTGGTTTAATCAATGATACGTGAAAGACTGGGTGTATCCGCAAGGACTGGGGCAAACACACCTTCACGTTCACTGGACCCATACACTTGGTAATCCGATAGGGGCCCATGAATTTGGGATGGAACACACTGTTCTTTCGAAATCGCATGTTTCTTGTGGATATCCAGACGAAGTCTCAAGTACGGTACAGTGGCCCGGGCCTTCTTTTCCGGTCAGCCGTAGCCTTGTACCTTTTCTTGGCCTCTATCAGGACAGCCTTAGAACGCATCAATGCGTCCTTAATGCGTGCTACCCTGTCTGCCGTGGCGGGAATCCTGTTTTCTTTGAGAGGATGGAGAAATGGCAAGAACCTGGGATGCTAGCCATAGTTGCTGTAGAACGGCGATGACTGGGTGGAGCTGTGAGTGGCATTGTTGTATGCTACCTCCGCTACCCATAGCAAGTCAACCCATTCCTCCTTACCCTGGTCCACAAAACATCGCAGATACTGCTTGAGCGTTTGGTTCAGGCGCTCGGTCTGTCCATCCGTTTGAGGGTGGTAGCTGGTGGACAGGGCGGTTTTGACGTGCAGCGCCGTGCACCATGTTTTCCAGAACTGCGCCGTGAATTGCGACCCTCGGTCTGACGCTATCACCCCTAGCAATCCATGTAGTCGTACCACATTCTTCAGGAGTAGTGACGCCAATTCTCCGGCTGTCGGGACTCTTTTGCAGGGGATGAAGTGTCCCATCTTCGTCAAATAGTCCACAACCACCAGGATCACTGTCATTCCTTGGTCTACTGGTAGACCCACCACGAAGTCCAGTGATATGTTATCCCACGGTCTATCCGGGGTCAGAAGTGGACGGAGGAGCCCCTTGGGTCGGCCGTGGTCGGCCTTCATGGTAGCACACGTAGGGCACGCCTGTCCCCACCTCCTGACATCCACTCTCATGGTGGGCCACCAGAAATGCCGTCCCATGCTAGCCATTGTTTTTTCGAAGCCCAAATGACCTGCACATGGAGAGTCATGGCACCAGACGAATGCTTGTTTCCTTAATCTAGGCGTGGGTATCAGCAGGCACCTGCCTTTCAGGGGTATCCCATCCTTCACCTGCCATTCTTTGTGACTGAGGAGCCACCTTTGCCATGCGAATGAACGGATCCCTCTCTGGATTCCCCTCAGGAATGTATCCGGCTGGATAACTCCTAATACCATCTGAGGGGGAATGATGGAATGTTCGGCAATAGGCATCGGCTCTTTAACAGCAGATTGGCGAGACAGGGCGTCTGCCTTCCGGTTTTCCGTCCCAGGCCGATACGTGATGTGGAAGTTGAACCCTGCAAAGAATATCATCCACCTCAACTGCCTGGGAGAAAGGTGTCTAGCGGCCGTCATGAACTGCAGGTTCCTATGGTCCGTATACATCGAAACCACATGCCTTGCCCCCATCAACCAATGCCTCCATTCGGTGAAGGCGTCCTTAATAGCGAGAAGCTCTTTCTCCGCTATGTGGTAGTTGCGTTCGGCGTCGTTAAGTTTACGGGACATGTACGCAACAGGATGAAGCACCCCTGTGTCCTGATTACGTTGGGACAGGATAGCCCCCAGCGCCACATCCGACGCGTCCGCTTCCACCACGTAGGGGAGATCCGGATCAGGGTGAGCCAACACCGGTGCCTTACCAAAGGCGCTTTTCAGGGCCTTCACATGTCTTGGGTTGAGGGTCTATATGAGCCACGGCATCCTTGAGCTCATCGCACAGCCCTTGATGAAAGAGCGCCGTTTGTTTCGCGACAGGCTACTTGGTTTCCGCAACCAACCTACGGAACGCGTTGAGATACTGTACCAAGTCGCTGGATCCCTGTCTCAACTCGAGCATTTCACGGTCCGCCGTGTACGAGTCTGCCCTTCGGTCGAATACCTTCAGGAATTCTTCGCGGAAAGCACCCCAGTCACATAAGATGAGGTCGTCCCTGCTCACCAGAGGTACGGCCCACTGTGCCGCGTTTCCAGCCAAATTGGAAATAAGGAAAGCCACCCGGGCCTGACTCGTGGGGAACGCCTTTGGTTTGCACGACAGATGTAGCGCCACTTGTGTGAGGAATACCTGCACCGTGTTGGGGTCCCCACTGTATCTCTCCGGCGTGGCCAAGGGTATGGCAACCAGTATCTCCACTACTACCGCAGGGTTTTGGTTCGTGAGGGAGGTGCTGGGCGTGAGCTGGTCCATCTGTATAGCATCCAGTCTAGCTTTTACATCGGCAGTTTCTTGCCTAGAGGCTGCCAATTCAACTTGCATGGCAGCTAACGCAGCCAACACGTCATCAAGTGTTGCCATGTCTGTTTATCGACCAGGAGACAGTTAGTGTTATAAGGTCGGATATTTTGTAACGTCCTGAACGTCTCAGGATCGTTAACAGACACGAGAATGAGGACGCAACCACTTGTGTACGGTTAGTTATTTTAATGAAGGCAAAAATGATACAATAAGTAAACAAAAGATATAGTCACTGGAAACCTCCAGTCTTTCTACGTTACCAACCTACAGCACGGATGGTCCTAACCGTCCTCTGCAAATACGCCGGTCCCGGCGTATGCCAACAGAGGGCAGATTATGCAATGGCCGGAAATGTCAATCGGTATGCTGTGAGGGGCACGAAGAGTGAGGGGGAGAACAGAGGAGTCAGGGAAACACCCAGCCGGGGTCTCTACCTGAAGGGAGCAGCCGCTCAACCTCTTCCTCGTACTGCACCGGGACGCGAAGTCACCTCCTGGTGCTGCGTCACCGATGCCCAAATCAAGGTATGGTAATGGGATCGAGAGCAGCCGCTCGATCGATCCTGTGGACTGCCTAGCCTGTAACGCGGCAAACAACTCCTGGTGTGCGTCACAGCTGGTAGTCCCTGTATCTCGGGTCGGGCTGGGAGCTACGGCTCCTACCAGCGCAAGTGCCAAGGCGCCTAGACTCAGCCGAGTCAAGGCGAAGCTCAATGGGTGTCCGGTAGAGCTTCCGGGTCAAAAACAGGTTAAGCTTGGCAAGACACGGCCCAGGGAGTAACGACTCGACCTACCTCCGTTCTTGCCTGACTGGAGCACCACTCCGGAACGCTGCTCTTCACGAAGCAGGTGTGTCGGTGGAAACACAATATCCGACAGTGTTCTTCCTCCAGGTTCCTCCTTTTATAGGGCGTGTTTCCTTGAGTTATGTAACAGCTCTCCTGTTTACATAACCTCTTCCTCGCTAAGCATCCTGGGATTCGTAGTCCGTCTTTTCCTGATGCTGGTTTACCCCTTCCTGACGGGAATTCTTGACACGCTCCTGCTCTGTGTGGTTCGGCTTGGTGGGGTGCCCTGGTCGGTCTGCTCCCTTCTCAGTCTTATTTTCTCCCCCAGTGATGAAGTCGCCTACCTTCTTGGGGGTATGGGCTCTGCCGCGCTGTCTGGTGTCCTGACTGCCGCCTGCAGTCTCGTGTCTTGGTGGCCTGCGGTTCTGCTGGTGCCGGTGGGTCGTCTCTTGGACCAACTTGGCTGTCTAGGTACTTTTCCTTGTGGGGGGCGGGGGGTTCTTTTTTCTCTTACTGCCATCCCGCCCTCGTCGCCATTGTAAAGTACTTCGTTGCCCCCAATAACCACTCGACACTTGCTTGTGGGTTATAGTATTTATTATAACCAGTGTACACACAGAGAGCGCCGAGCCGTCCGTCTCGCGCTGCGGCGTTCGCGCCAATCACTCGTGCTGCGCGCGCGTCTGCTAAGATGGCCGCCGCCGCACGTTGCGTGCTCACGCAACGTGCATAAACTAGACTACAACACTACAAACATGTTGGATATTAATTCCACTACTCGATGAAACCGCCTGGATTACACAAGGCCAAACCTAGCGCCACTGGAAGGATGAATGCATGAGCCACAGTGCTGGTGGCAGGCAGCAGGTCCCGGAAGTCTCGTGTAGCTCCGATGCTGCGTCACCGGCGTGTTATGATAACTGGAAAGCGACACCACTTCGCAATGTTTTGGTCAATCCCGCAGAGGATTCCTCCTCAGTGTGGACAGAGGAGACCTTGGAGGAGGACAGCTTCTTGGGGTGCAGATCTTAAGTTCTTACTTTAGAAACAAGCAGAGAATTGGAAGATTGGCTCTGGAAGAAGATAACGACCTGCATATTGTGATGCCGCTCTTTACAGCTGTCTTTTATTACTTTCCTAAGCAGGAACCTGAGTGTCAATATCAGAAGATGTAAGATAATTTTGTATATTATAAAGTCAAAGAAGAAATAAAAGAAAACGTACCTCTTCATTGGTCCTGGCTGGTCCACCGTCTGTGATATGCCCGCTCCGCTGATTATGTACGAAGCACAAGGCAGGCAGGTATAGTGGGTAATTAGTATACCCGCCTGCTCTAGTATAAAAACACAAGTACACAACATTAAAGACCTTCTTTAACTTTATAATTATCAAATTATGTAGGACTTCAATTTCGCCAGTGGTCCCTTTCCCACATGGTGCCTCTCTCATGGGTCTGTGTTAAGATACTATAAGCTTCCCAACTTGAACACATTTCATTCTAACTTTTATCAGCTTACACATGCTGGCTCAGACCCTGTGATCTATGTATTCTAAAACAATATCCTCCCTCTGTGTTATTCCACCAATAGATCACAGTCCCACAAATAAACGTTCTTCTCGGCCTCCCTCAGATATGTCAGTGTCTGTAACACAACAGTTGCATCCACAAAGTTTCCAAACTTGGCCGAGCAAAATGGAGGGCCCTACTGTCCTGACAACTCCTCGCCTGAGAAAGTGTTTTGCTAACTGCCCACATTTACAAAGCTGACATTAGTTTTCATGAAATGGACAATTCTGATAAGCGCATGGTTTGCGGCTTCACACACATACCAGGTAGTCAATTTAAACTGTAATAATGACATTTTAACTTAACAAATACTTAAAATGTCTCTCCAAATTGTCACGGAACCTCTAGGCCGAGGTGGTGCAAGAGGCAGGGGCGGCTTTAGGCATGTGCAAGCTGTGCACCTGCACAGGGCCATAAAACCCCAGGGGCCACCACGCCAATATATATCCTTAATATAATAATCCTCTGAGGATGGATACATATTTGCGTGGCGGCCCCGGGCAGGGATTCGGTGGCCTCCGGCTCTGTTCCACTTCCAAACACCCAGAACCCCCCCAACCCCCCACCCTCTTCACTGGCCTGCGCGCTCCGACCCGCCCAGACCCCCTCTTCTGGGGCCCCCTACCTAAGCTCTCTGCCCAGGGCCGCCATGAGCCTAGAGCCGCCCCGAGGTGCCTCTTCCTCTTGCCAGTGGGAGCATGAAATTCTATTACAGGGCCGGAGGCTTCGGATTATGCTTCTCTTTCTTATATTTGCTACTCACAGCAGCCAATGAAAAACGTTTTGTATGCAAATAAAACTACATTTCCCATGATGCTTGTACATACATCACATCCTGTATAGCCCATAAGAGCTGCTGTACCCTGTGTCTCCTCCTCTTTCTTTGCTGCTCACGCAGACAGTTAAGTGCTCACAACATTATGCTATGATTAATGTCTTAGTTGACTGTTGGATTCTCTTTGATGTTATTACCAGTATGTTTGCGCTCATATCGCGCTATATTAAATGCTTTGTGTTTAGATCGCACAATGTTAAAATGCTTTGCGCTTATATCACGCTATGTTTAATGCTTGTGGCAAGAAGGTGGTTTTTGGTACTATGAGTG
This sequence comes from Lissotriton vulgaris, assembly GCF_964263255.1. NCBI lineage: Eukaryota > Metazoa > Chordata > Amphibia > Caudata > Salamandridae > Lissotriton > Lissotriton vulgaris. The sequence goes on along the minus strand of NW_028252031.1, from coordinate 4,244 downwards.
TGTATTTGTCGACTTAAGCAGCATTGCCATACTTTTCTTGAGTCAGCGCTCGCAGGCGCCATTGTTTGTTTTTACCGTTAATGAGGGCGGAGCGGCTCCCGCTGGGAACGGCGTACTCCATGGATGCTTTGGCTTACTTAACGGTTCGGCCTCTCCGGCCAGGCTTTACGTCCCCCGATGGCCTGCGGGCATGGCAGTGTTTTATAGCGGGGAGCGGCATATGGCGTATGGGTGTTGCGCCTCCTCCCGCAGCAGAGTCTGTAGATTGCTCTGTTGGCCCGTTCGGGCGCGGTTTCAGTCCCAATATATATATATATATATATATATATATATTGGAGGATGACAACTAACCGATAGGAGCGCAAGAGCCTCCTGAACTAATTATGTTGACACCCAGGTTCTTCACGTTCTTGTGTGGTCAACAGGGCCTCGAGTATGACTTTCTCTAACTCAGAGTGACAGGGCTTGATTGACGCCCATTATCGTTCTGCTACCACAAATCCTTGAGCATGATCTATTTACTTATTATTTTTTATTTTATTATTTTATTTATTATTTTTATTTCGTATTTCCTTTTCGCCAATACGTAAGGCAGCCGCGCGCGTGTGACGGGATTCAGCCTAGGGCGTTGCGACCCCCCCTTTTTGGGAATAACTGAGGAATTGCCCGACGGCGTCGCCAGGCTTCTTTTTTTCTAGTCATCTTAGAAAGGGATTCCCAGATTTGACAGGCTGCAAATCAATGTCTTAGTCAGCCACGATCAGTGATAGGCGTCGGTATGACGCCATTTGCGCCAGATCGTCCGAGAGGCGCAAAGCCTTTCATAAGGTTGGGCACCAGGACACCCGATCCAGGTAGGCCTTTTTGCGACAGGGCCCTCTGGGACAGATTATTATCGTTGCGGGTATAAAGGGTAGACTTATTTTGCCTGTGGTCACATTCCTACTAGGTGATCAGTTCTGTTCCTTCGTTTTCCGCAGCTTCTGGCACATAGCGTTCAGGAGAGAGTCTGGTGGTCTCCTCCTTCCCTACATTGGCAGTTGTTCCGGTGGCGGTTCTGCTGGGTATAGGTTATCCCAAGCTCTCAGCTCTCTAGTACCCTCCGAGTACTTAGTTATTTTACCTTTCAAGTTAGTGGGATATATATGTATGGATATGTCTATCTTAACAGGCCTTGGCCTCACATTCCCAGACATCGGATTATGATGTGCTGGAATAGCCCGGTTATAACCTTCATATATTTGTGGCTCTTAGATTAGATTTCCAGGTTTATCTCAATCCTACGCGACTCAGTTGTTGTACGACCCAATCTACAATGCGAGGATGACTTTCCGATGGTATCAGTGCAAGATTTTCCTTTCGGGTGAGTGCCACAGTAGCGGTGCGTTGGGCACCGTCATTCAAACAGTTTTTCCGATCTTTCAGTTATTCGGGCTCTTTATCGTGCACGCCTCTGAGGCTTACTGTTCAGCATGCGCAATATCTCGACTACGAGAACGATCAGCAGGTATGGGCATATAGGTCATCTTCTTAGAGGACTTGTTCCAGGACTCAGGCCATTCTGACGAAATTTTCATATTTAGGTTGTTGCGGTATACCTGTTTAGCGTACAGGACAGTAAAGGATTGTTCCATCCGGTTTCCTTATATTTCCAGCGTAGGGGTCGCAACTTTCGTGCATGGTGGACTCCACTTTGAAATTCCAATGCTCCTTGGGTCGGCGGAGGCCGGCTCAGTTTCCTGCCTTACCTTACAATTTTCCCTTTTTTCTCATAAAGTAGCACTCATGTAGATCAAGGCAGATGCCTTTATGGTTCACGAGGGAGCTACGGCTCGCAGATTCATCGTTGCCGTTTAGTAGGCACGGGTCCGGGTTGGACACATAGCAATGTGGTAAGTACAGTTTTCTCCAGGTGGTATGTATTCCGACTTTGCTTTATTTACGATCAAGTTTCTGGTATCTACAATACTTTCCAGGTTTTTCGAACGCGCTGAGGCCGTTCATTTCGTATTTCTGGGTCCTTCCATTCCCGACATACGTTTCGGCGATAGAGGGTCGCTTTGTTGATATGTGCGCCATGTGGCGGCTTTGTGAGGACTGATTTCTCTACTTGTGAATTATTTACCAAATAATGTACGGGGACTTCAGTAACGTTCACCTTATAGCGTCCATTTTGGGCGTTTTTCTGCGGCTCATTCTCGGTTCAGGGCAGGTTGCTGAACTTGCGTCGGGTTTTTCTTTCGAATCCTTTTTGGTGGCGTAAATATCCCGAACCGGAATAATTCTCGTGATTTCCTTTTTATTAATAGACATATAATAGTATGTCGACTGGACATGAAATATTGTCAGGCTGTGTTATGAAGCATTCCACCTTCAGGTGTTCCTATGGCGAGGCAAGTCCGCGTTTTACAGGTACAGTATATACTCTAAGAAGTTGCTCTGTAAGCGAGGTCTGAACTGCATGTGGTCTGGGCCTGGTCACACGAATTTGAGATAATGCACTTTATGGGTGTTTCTTCCCATGCCTCATGACTTATAACAATGATTCTCGGATTTACTATCTGAGGTTTTCGCGTATAATTGCTCATATGATAGTTAATGATTATTGACATTTTATATGTGAGTACAAGGCTATTACAGCCGATGGTTGAGGGCCTTTTGCCAGAATGGGTGTTTAGAACCAATTGTGAGACGCAGTTTGTTCAAGTACAACACTTATCATTCTTGTTTTGATAATTCCCATTGTTGAGCAAGTTTTAATTCTTTTGATGGAGTTTCTCAGTCTCTATTTAAACAGCATATTATGTACCGGTGGGAGTTTTAAGACTGTAGTTGTGTTGATAAGCGTTAAACTAGCATAATCAGAAGCCTCCGGTCCTGTAATAGAATCAAAAATTAGCTAGCATTCGTGCCAAGAATTTTCAATTCTATTAAGGACACGGAGGCGAGGATTATCCCACCCGGTTCATTACAGTATTGGTAATAATTACCCACCCGCATGTACTTGATATTCTGTATCAGCAGAAGTTACGGGTTTTTCCTGTCTCATTCCTTTCAGCTTCGAGTAAAGAAGAAGGAGTAGGTGTTCTTCTGGCTTAGAAGACGTAATCTTTCCAGTTTGATGATGGTTCTCCATGTTGAAGGATGTTTATTGGGACTCATATTCCATTGAATGGACTGGATTTATTAATGTGTGGACTATATATGTTCGAGCAAAGAAAGAGGAGGAGACACAGGGTACAGCAGCTCTTATGGGGCTATACAGGATGTGATGTATGTACAAGCATCATGGGAAATGTAGTTTTATTTGCATACAAAACGTTTTTCATTGGCTGCTGTGAGTAGCAAATATAAAAAAAAGAAGCATAATCCTCGCCTCCGTGTCCTTAATAGAATTGAAAATTCTTGGCGCGAATGCTAGCTAATTTTTGATTCTAGTTTTGGTTTGCGAACAGCAGTGCATTCACTCCCCCTGGATACATCTCTTCCGGAGCCAGGATTACGCCTCCAGCCGCTATCATGGGAGAGGTGCTTGAATACATTATAGTGGCCCTCCCCCTTGCCGTGGCCCTCTCCCTTGCCCTGGAGCTTCCCCTGTACAGCCCTCCTGATTGGAGAGAAAAAAAATAACTACATAAAAACAAAAATATCGAAAAAACGAAGCAAAAGGTCAATTACAAAAATGTTTACCATGATATTGAGAAGGGACAGATTATTGAATAGAAATAAAAACATGCACAAAGAGAAAGAAACAATGTATGAAGGGTAGCACGAAAGTAAAGACCAGAAACGGCACTTAATTATAAACCACTGACTAATGCTACCTCCTCCAAAAAGATTACACCCAACTCCCCAAACACCAAAAAGAATTCTTTGCAGATATTTTTTCCACAATGCTTGTAAACTCCATTTGGCATTACCTTTAAAAAAAATATTTAAAAAACTTACCTGATGCCGTGTCTCTCCTCTGGGTCATCGTCTCTCCACTGGGACTGGAACAGGAAGCACCCAGGCTGCCCTGAGCCAATCACAATGCTGCAATGCAGAGCTATGATTGGTATGCACCGAGGCTACCCTGAGCCAATCACAACGCTGCAATGCAGCATTGCGATTGGTCTGAGCGCCCTGTGTCGGTGCTCAGTGGGGTAATGGGAGCCTGGCATGTTCTACTCTCAGGCTGTAATGCAGCCTGTCTGGAGAACATGCAAAGTGCGTATAAATGTTTGGCCAGCCCGAGAAGGCCG